>NC_139833.1:9935542-9993042 GCF_963691815.1 Echiichthys vipera
TAGATAATAGATTTTGAAGTTAAGAACTGCTCCCAGTTGATACACAATAGTTTTCATAGAAATACTAGGCCACATAGAATATTTCATTTGGTTTCCGCATCAACGGCGTCAGAGTGGAAGATTAGTCATTTGACAAACTGCATATGTAATCCATTTCATTTAGCAACACCAAAATTAGACAAAGGGTGATAAATGCACTGAAGTATCTTGTTGACAGCAAAGTGAAATCTTGAACTCAGCCTCTCAAAGTACGGTGAGCATTGCCAATGCAGTCCCTTCACAAAGGTTAATTCCCCTCTCAGTAACTCCACCAGTTTCCCTCCATCATGCCTAGAGTGTGTTGGCAGTCAAGGCAGGAAATGGGGGGGAAGGGGAGGGAAAGTAGGTTGTGGTGCTGCTATTTTTTAGGTCTGTCTGTGGCTGGGACCCAAAAGCATCAGAGCATCTTAGTGAGGTGTATTGTAGGTAAGAAATAGAAGTCTTTAGTAGTAGTAGTAGTAGCAGTAGTAGTAGTAGTAGTAGTAGTAGTAGTGTGTAGTGTGTATATACTGTATATACATTCAATATAGAGGTGCTTCTAATATTCTGCCCCCCATTTGATTGTACAGGTGGAGTTAACTACGTGGCCATTAAGTGAATATATATATATATATATATATATATATATATATATACTGGAGATCAAAATTAGAGAACAAAGTATTAATACAATATCATTGTTTAGTGTTGTGTGTTTTTTTATTGTTCAGAGTTTGATAGACTATCCACCGTGCCTATACCAGTGCTGTACTAGCATGTTTTTTTTAAATAACCAAGGCACCACATACATGTACATGTGGTAGATATATTTCAGATATTCATGGTAAGCTTCCTTCTTTACAGTATATCACCTTTGGCTGTAATTGAGGAAAGAATACGGTGGTTCCTTAGGCTGAGAACGAAATGTAATCTAGCTAAATAAACTGAGAAGAAGAAGAAGAAGTATAAAACATCTCCAGAATGTAATAACTTTAATGTTTGACAAACGTTTTCCAAACATTAACTCATGGTTTACTAAACTCAGCTAGACAACAGAACTAAAGAGCAAAGGTGATTTTTAAAAAGTTTATCCTGAGAAAAACATGATCCCATGGAGTGACCCGACTGGACTAGACTAGTGACTAGAAGCAAACATTTATGATCAACAAATTAACCCCAACATATATAAAGTGTCTTAAAAACTGAGAGTAAAAATTATAAAAACGATACTTATTTCTGAGGCGCCTTCCATTTTCCCGCCCTAATTCAACCGATCCAAGCGGAGGCCGATCCTGACTGCTTGGAAGAGGTTAGGAATTAGGTCACATCATCTCACTCCTCTAATTAGATGCTGTGAGTCTATGCATGTCGGTGTATGTATGTGTGTCTGTATATGCGTCTGCACGCTCTTAATGCTCTTAATCCCTAGGTGGCCTCTATGATAATGGTGAGTCCTGGGAAGACGCGTTAACCCGCATTTCTGTTACTCAACACATGTTATTAAAAATGTGTCTGACGTCAGCGCTTGAAATGATGATGTGGAGTCAGTGGTGAGGAAAGCAAAATGTATCTCAGGGGTGAAAGAGCAGTTCAGATTCAGCTATAAAAGATGCATGTGAAGCATTAACATTCCCAAGGAACGGACTCCAGTTGCGAGGGCGCTTTTGCCTGTACACGCCCCGTGTCAATGAGATGTAACTCCAACTCTTCTGCAGAAGTAAAAGGCATTTAAGGTGAAAGAGCTCTTCACCTTGTTCCTGTGGATTTGTTCCATCCTCTTTCTGAGATGTATCCACGCAGGGGGCGAGGAACGACATAACCTGCCTCTGCAGTTTTAATGTCGACTTGTGATCATCTCAGGACGTGTGTGTGTGTGTGTGTGTGTGTGTGTGTGTGTGAGATAGAGAAAGAAATGGATGTGTTCATAAAAAGCCTGCATGAGTCATTTTGGAGTTTTAAACCGAGAAATCTATTGTGCATCAGCTCAACGGGGTGTGTGCAGAGGGCAAGGGGGTAAACAATCAGCATGCACTGGGAGGAGGGAGGATGAGAATGAGGGATAACAGCAAATTTTTTTACGTTTGTGTGTGTGTGCAGGCATGCGAGCATGAGCCAGAGTGTGTGCGTAGGAGAAGGAGTAAAAGAAAGGAAGAGTAGCACGGGGCTAGCCTTAATTAAGTTTTCAGGAGGCTCTTAAAAGGTCATGGCATGTCTCTGCACCCCCTCACCACCACCACCACGCCCCGCCGAAATTTCACTTTCTCCCCTCCCTCCCTCCCTCTCTCCTCTCCCTCCCTCCCTCACCTCCCCATTGCGATCTATCCAGTCATCAGCCCCCCATCTGTGCACATTAGCCATTCATGAACACACTCATTAGGGTGGGAGTTTGAAGCGATTGTGTTCACTAGTCTGCGGCTGGAGCGTGGCGATTAATATTTCAGCGTCTCCCGTCGTGGAGCTGAGAGCAAGTTTGGCCCTCTTAGGCTACAGAGAAAGAGAGAGATAGGGGGAGAGATTGTTTCAGCCATCCCCTTTCTCCCCCACAACTCCAACAAACATTTCCCTCGCAGACAGTCTCCAACTTACAGTACGTTGCCCCCCTATTTCCATTCATTGCACACACATGATTTGGATACACATTTTTGCACACACACACACACACACACACACACACACACACACACACACACACACACACACACACACACACACACACACACACACACACACACACACACACACACACACACACACACACACACACACACACACACACACACACACACACACACACACATACACAGGCATATAAGACCCTAACTCAAACTGACTTAATTGGGCTCTTTTTGTTTCAGGAAATGGAGAGAGGAGGAGGGAAGGAGGGAGGGAGGAGGGTTGAATCCTGTCTTTTTGTGCCCCCCCATCTCCTTGTTCCTCTCAGCTGAGAAGTGTCTTTCTCTCGCTATCCTACTCTACTCATGAGAGAAAAGCTTGGGTCGGGGCGGGAGAGGTTCTGGTGGGTGGTGTTCTTAACCATATTTAACCACACAGAGTTCATCCAGACCAAAATCGATTCTATTCCTTGTTCATACTGTACACTGGTACTTAAAGTATGAGAATTTGAGGCAGCCAGGAGTGTCATGGGTTATCAGACAGTCAATATTTGAGGCGCTGCTCCTGAATACAGAACTCACTTTGACCCTATAGGAGTTGAGCTTTTCATCTCTTTGATTTCATAAGCATCCTGCTTCAGAGGCCATGCCCAGACTAACATCGGCTCATTTTGAAACACATCTTTTTCTCTCCATATGAATCTAGACTAAGGCAGCACCAACAGTTGATCTCTTTAAGCAGTTATATATTCTCCTTTATTCTCAAGCATGTAGTTGACATGTCATTCATGAAAGACATTTAAGCATTTTGGACTGTAGTACAAAAAGATCTGATGATGATGCCACTGGGACACAATTATCAACTTGTAACACTCTGTTTCTGTCTTCAGTCTTACATTGTCTCCACTCTAACTGATTTCCGTAGGGGAGTTGGATTCCATTTTCCCTAACCAACCACTAGAGAACAGCGAATCTGCCTAAATCTAACATAATATGAAGTTGACACTGATGCATAGCCATGCCAACATACTGGTGTTGCCGTGGTTGTAATTTCCAACCAGCTTTGTGTCATTGCAGTGTGCAAACCCAGGCTTTTCCACCTGTATCTATCGTCCACATTGTAATGATACAGAGCTGGCTGAGCATCGACAAAGTTTCCCTTTAGTGAAGTGGAGCGAAGTAAAAACAAACTATGTTGTCGGGCGATATTGAGAAGACTTTTTCTCAACCAAGAAACGCCTGATACCAGATGAATCAGTCAACCCGGTGGAGTTTTTCGGTGCAGTCTTGAGTGATGAGGCCAATAAAGCCACACTTCTCCTTGTTTTCAACTTTGTTTCTGGTGCCATAAATGCTAATATGGATGAATTTAAAAATCCATGTACCCTGATTTGTCCCTCCATCCAAATTGAAATGAGATACACCTTTTCCTCCCAAGTGGATAAATGTGAAAACTGTGATGGACGCTCATAAACGCTACCTATTAGGCCAATGGTACTTCTGGCTGCCGCATTCAGATGATAGAAAATAATTTAATTGTAAAACCAGTTACGTATATTGTCGATTTAATCAAATTCATAAAAGTCATAATCTGTATGAGGCACCTTGGTTGTGTTTGCAGAAGCTTGATAAGTTGTCAATCTTACATTTGTATTTTTAACAGCTTCGCTAACAGGAAGCGTTTAAAGCCATCATTCAAAAATTGAATCACTATTTTATAGTCTGACAACAGAAACTGACAGATATGTCAATGACAACATCCGTAGTAGTTTTTGACAATGAAACACACAATAAGGGATCACAGAGAGTCTGAGGTGGCTGAGCTGAGCGTTCCCCTGCCGATATCAAACAGAGTATCTTTTTTAAAGGAAATGTACTTAACATTCAGAGCATTAATATAGCAGCGAACAAATCTTTTCTATGTAAATATATAGTGGAGTAATGACTTTGTGAGCAGAGAATGAAGTCGCTCTTCCTCTGTGTGTGTTGTCATTTTTCTGTATCGTTTTCTGGTACTTCACATATTGGGGAACGGTTTGTAAGAGCCGCGTGCAGACAAACCCAGTCCAGCGGTATTTCAGTGTGCATGGCAAACTTTTAGAAAACAATCTGAAAAAGACCATTTAGTGAAACATATTTAACAAATAAACAGCATTTTCAAATATAACATGGCATTGAGAGAAAAATGTGATCACCAATGTTAAACAGCTTGCAGTATGTTCTGAAATAACCTTACAGTTTGCACAGAGGAACTGTTTCCATTGTGTACTTTTATATTGAATGGTATAGAAAAAAAAGCCTGTGTGCAATGTTTTGTACAGCATGTGTCTGTGGCTGTACAGTGCTATTCTATGGTTTGAAAGACAGAGGATGTAGTTGAAGGTCAAGGTTGCTTAGGAAGAGGCACAGTTACGGAGGGAACTGCTTTTCATACAGCCTGTAACTACCTAAGAGTCTACCACTCTTTCAAGCAGGCCCCCACATTCAAGACCCTCTTTGTTCCCCCATCCTCTTTTTGTTGTTTGCCCACCTCTGCTCTCTCAACCCCTCCCCCTGCAGATACACTCGACCCTCACCCCCCCGTCAACTCCCTGCTTTCCATTCTAAGCATGCCATTCTCCATCTTCTTCTCCGTATAGGTGTGCGAATAAGTGGGAGTCTATGGACTGTGCGTGAGTAAGTGGGAGTCTGCGGGCTGAAGTGTTGCATGTGGGTAGGCATTCATGGGAAGCAGTGGTTGGTGCGGCACACACTGATGGCTAATGAAGTTCCTCTGCACCTCATATCCCTATTAAACCGCTGCCCCCTACCTCTACCCACTTCACCCCCCACCTCTTGCCTTGTTTCTCCCCGAGGGAGAGAGTTGGCAGGGAGCGAGCCGGCTGCTATGGCAACAACAAGAAACCCTCCCTCTCCCACAGGTCTCCTTAGCAACTGGTAGCTTGGCATTGCGGTAATGAGTGTGCCCGGTGTGCCAGGCTTTGTGTCATGTTGGCATGTGTGTGCAATGTACGTGGTTACATAGGTTTGTGTGTGTGTGTGTGTGTGTGTGTGTGTGTGTGTATGTATGTTTGTTTGTATATGTGTATGTGTGTGTGTTTGAACACGAATGTGTGTGGTTGTTTGGTACAGTTTGCCAATTTAGGTGAGAGTTAAAATGTGTGATGACAAAGGGATGTGGAGCAGCTACTTGGTGATGGTCCAAAAAAATTGTGAAGCTTATTTTATTAAAATGTAACCAAAACTGGCACTTGACTGACTCTACTTATCTCTTTCTATGCGTGTGTGTGTGTGTGTGTGTGTGTGTTGCAGATGTGTGCCTGTGTATTTGTGTATTTGTGTATTTTTTTTCCTTCTCTGTGATTGCAGTCATTCTATTCTGTACTGTGAAAGTGAGGCAATTAAAGGGACGATTCGATGAATTTTGCATGGCTGCCTATGAGTTTCCTGCTCTGCTGAAATTAAATTAAACGCTGAGAATGATGTTTATTAAAGTGTGATCAGAGGTGTGCACTGACCTTTAGAATGTGGGAAATGAGATTCTCATTGTTATGAATGAGATTATGTGGAGGCAGAGTGTGAAAAAAGGCTGTGCCTGCATTGATTCCATCGTTGGCCAACAGTTTCTTTGTATATAGCAGAGGGAGGTTTCAATATAATCAAATCCACACTGTGCCTGTTGGCTATTAAGTGGACTGATACCCAAATATAGACACACAGGCACTCACATAAATGCAGATTTACTTGTGCACGCTTGCACACACGCATATCATGCAGATCTTGTAAAAAAGAGCAATAAAAGCCTCTCCAGAAACGTGTTGGTCTTTAACAAAAGCATGGCAAGCCCAGTGGAAAATGTTAGTTTGCTCCCTAGATGAGGTGTGAAGTGCGAGCAGGCGGCCGGCCCCACAGGTGGCCCAGCCCAAGCACCTGTTGTGTGAATCCTCAGTGGGAGGGTGTGAGCTCTGCCTACCTTGCAGGTCCCAGTGGAAAAACCCCACCCATGCTATGCTGTGGCACGTGCTCATTCGTGTGCTCACACCCGCTCTGAGGCTCCTCTGTTTTCTGCGTGGGCGTCAGACGTGAAGCCCAGATTTTGTCCCCTTTGCGCCCACCGGAAACACTCAGCTATCCCTGGCATCAGGCAAGCGGATTTTCCGATCCCCTGTCCGGGTCTCAGATGCTCTACTAATCTGTCAGCATCTATTTTTACCCACCAAAGCTGCGGCAGCCCTTCTCTATCCCACACCCTGCCACCCCGATGCCAACCCTTCCCTTGGCACCAGGCTGGGCACGGCTGATGACTCGCCAGCCATTGGATGCAATTAGTGCACAGCCAGGCAGGAATCCCCTACCAACTCCATTACACCCCTCTCCACAGCCACTTCCTGATCTGAGGCTACCAGACACACTACTACACACTTGCTTTCCATTTTAAGCCTTTTTATAAATGGCACTCCTGCAGTGTTGTGGAATAATAGGGTCGGATATAGAGCACCTTTCACGGTGCTTGAATCACTCTACTGTGCAAACTCAGTCTATTCAAGTACAATGGCAGCTGAGGGAATGCACATTTGAATTGTACCTTTTCAGATTTGACGTTGTGATTAAGTGAAAATTCTGTATGTATAATAGCACAGCTATTGGTGAAAAGTCCTTGACTTACTCACTCTAGTCTTTTCTGTAATGATTCTAGAAGAAATGAGAGCCTGACATTTTTGACTCTCTCCTATAAATCCTATTTATTCAACAAGAAATTAGAAGTGCTACCAATCCTCAGAGACCCCACAGTGATACACTGAGATAGATGCAATTCCTAATCCCAGGTTTATTTCTTCCCCAACAAGGGCTGTAATGTGCCTCGCATGCCAATGCAGTCGTGACCACTGCTGTGGAGGCGATGATGGCATGTGGCAGAGAAGTAACTGTTTCTCACCTCCTAATAAAAGAGACTCCTTTTTAATCTTTTCAATTTGATTGCATTCCAAAAACAGGCCCGTCTGCCCATCTGTCTCTCTTAAAGAAGCCTCCTAAAGGGATTTTAATCATCAGACTCTGGGCTTCTCAGGCAAATAGCTACATCTCTCTCTTTCTCTCGCACACACACTCCCTTACACACACACAATTTCCAATTTTCTTTCTTGTACCCACTGTCATAGTCTCACTTGTCTTCTCTCACTCTCTGATACATCATATCGTCTCAGCTCTATTGTGCCATATCTGTGCAGCCATTAGGCCCTTCAGTCCCTCTTCAAGTCCCCCTCAGACACATAAAATTCCCCCAGCCCTGTCCCTATTAATCCACATGGCTCTAAATTCTTTATTTCCCTTCAAAGGGACAACGCGAGCCGTGACATCAATCATGGAAAGCGAATATTTAGCCGGCGCTAATTTCCACCAATAGCCTGGAGACAGGCTTAGCTGACAAAACTCATTCCTGTGCTGAACAAAACTGCTTGTGTTGAAACCTCCCCTCCCCCTGATCCCTCCTGCCTTCTGCACAGGCAAAAACAGCATCACAATAAACACAGTTAGTGCTTCTGTTACTCCCCCTTGATTTAGGCTTATCAAATGAATGTGCACCATAGAGGGATACCCTTTGACAATACATAATGGCTCCATTCTGCATGAAATGGTTTGGTAATACCAGTCGAGTGTGGCAAACGGCTTTACCCGGTGCCACTACAAGAACAGCTGCTGTGTTCTTAGTTGGGCAAGCACACCACGCTGCTTCACCCTTGAGGTTGTTTGAATCGGGTGAGTGGTTTCTTTTTGCTGGTTCCCAGAGCCCACTCACGGTCCTCAGTTCGTCACTCAGTTCTGTTTGAATGAGTGCACATTCGCCACAAGATGGGTCCTATAAACCGTTTGACCTGTTTCCTCGCCCCTCTGTGTGCGAGCATGTGTGTGGCTGTGTGAGCGGGAAAAACCCCGAGTGGGTTCTGATGGGGGAGTAATGGAGGGGGATGGGGTGAGTGGGGGGCATTTTGAGGGCACCCCTTTGTGCGGTGTGTAGGGGCCCCTTGCGATAGCTCTATATTCCCACCCTTTACCCCCAGCCCCTCCGCCTCCTGCTCCCCCCCCCCCCCCCCCCAAGCAGCTGCCCCCATGCCAGTCAGTCAGGTTATTCCAGATGAACCATTGGGCTCAACATAACAACCCCTACCCCCATACTCATATTCTACCAATGCTAATGCCTCACTGACATCTTGGGAGAGGCAACAGAGGGACGCGTATGGCACCAAGCCAATTTTCACAAGTGGGCATAGTAACTTAACTGACAAGCCTGTGGCAGTTCGACATTCTTGTGCGAATAGTGTGGATATGGCATATTGAGAACCCATATTGGCCTCATAATGCAGGTGGATTGTGTAGTTAGTCAGACACTGATGTGTGCTAAGCCTCAGCCCGATAGCCATTAAACTTCATTGATTCCCATCACTAAATAGGCCTCTCCAGTCCCTATGTTAAACCAAGTTTCATGGAAGAAGGGGGGGGGGGGGGGTGGGGGGGGGGGGGCAGGAGAACAATTGATTGGTATTGTAAGATTTCCAAGAGCCAAATAAGTGGTTTTTAAACAGATTATTATGGATGAATTCCAGGAACCTGTTTCTGCGCATCATCAAAATATTGAGCAATAAGCCGTTGGACCAAGATTAACACAGGAAATATCTATGTCCGTTTCTGTCTCCTTCCTTAAGCCAATGAAAAAGCCTCTTACTGCCTAGTTCACCTGTGTGTTGTGGAAAAAAGGGTCAACGTGTCAGATTTGTTCAAAAAGAGCCTAAGCTTTTAATCTGAGGACAAAGAGGGCTGCCCTGCGGCTTGATATCTATTGTCTAAATATCTAAATCAGCTATCAGGATTTTTAGGCCTTAATGAGAGTTGAACCAAAGCTGTTTTCAACCAAGGGAATCTTGTTCACCTTAATTGGCTTTGATTGGTCGAAAAACTCTTACCCTTATCCTCTTTTTCTTGATGTCCAAATGAACCCTCTCAGCCTGATTGAGTTGTGTTTTTAGACGGACAAGAGTGGATTTCCCTGATTACAAAACAAAGAAGTCACACCACCTCTTATGACTCTGTCTGTTCTTTTCAGTATTATTGGACCAGGCAGTGCATCTCTCTCCATAAGCCCAGCCACTGGTTCATTCATTATTTAGAGCCCTCTCCACTAGGCCCATTGTATTAAAGGGGTATGATTTGAATAGGAAGCAGCCTCCTGGACCCAGGCGTGTGATGTGTGTGTTCCTCTCTGTCGTTGTATGTTTCTGTGGGCTTCATCCGTCTGCCTGAGCAAGCCAGGGGGCTGAAAGAGAATTTCCATTTTATGAATATTTAATACATAATAAAGTTTTCAATTTTATTCTATCCAACCCGCAGGGGTAAAAATGTGGCAAAGCCAACCCTCAAGGACAGAACATAGTTAAGGTAGTTGATTCGATGAAGGCATCAAAAAGGCAGTTAACATCAGATCACTGCCTCAAAAAATCTACTAAAATACACACACACACACACACACACACACACACACACACTCACACACACACACACACACACACACACACACACACACACACACACACACACACACACACACACACACACACACACACACACACACACACACACACACACACACACACACACACACACAAACATTAGGAAGAGTTTAACACTACATCCTACACAGGGTTTAGTGTCCCTATTTCCCACATGTCAAACTTCCCTTATGCTGCATTACTATTGGATCATAGCATATCTGGGCTGCCTGCTGTGTCCGTGGTGACCTGGCATGGCTCTGTGTGAGACACCCAGCTGGGAGTGCCCCTGAATCAACTTGGGATTAGCCCAGGATTGTCTGGGATTACTCAGGGATGGAGGGGGATTAGCGGTGACTGCTTGTTTCGGGGGCGTGAAGGCCATAGGCTGTCCAAATTGCCCCTGACTCAGGCACAGGGAACAGGAGGAGGACAGAACCACACCCACAGTGGAACCACCTGCAACCTGAGCTATTCTTAGATTCTAAAACACACAAACAGGATGACAGAGAAAAACATGTGGTGGAAAACTACACGACAGGAAGCCAGCAGCGAATGATGATGATGACGATGATGCCATGGCTGGCCACTGACCGAAATCTCTCAAATCTCTCTAGCAGGTGGATTCATCAGATAAAGAGGGTTTGGGATGATGACAAATCCCTCCAAGTTCAATGGGGCTGCTCTTCGCTCATACAGGGATTTGAATCAGACAGGTCACACAGAGTTGCAGCATGAAGTGGTTCAGCCCTCTGAAAGATGCCCCATTTACAACCGGCTGAGTTGGAATGGGCCTGAAATCTTACATATGTTTTAATTCAGGCATGCAGAGGACTTGATGGGGCTGATTTGGAGTGGTATGATAGGTGGATGATCCAGCCAGGGTGAGACAGGGAGTTGGCGCGGCACGTAGAGGAGCCGTCAGAAGCAGGGAGCGGGCATCCCCTGCGGACTTGCACTGCCAAGATGAAAGGCTGTTTAGTGTTGGAGCAGCAGCATCAAACAACCGCCTCCTCTTGCATCCTTTCCCCCATCCCCCACTCTCCCTCCATCTCTCTCGCTCTCTTTCTCTCTTACTCTCTTGACTCTCTCCACACTATGATATAGTTCTGCCGTAGCGCGTTTACACGGTTGCCATGGTTACCCAATGCCGGAGGTGTCACAGTGAGATAACCTAAGGAGACATTCACAGATCACCTGAATTTAGTGCGCCTCCCATTTATGCGTTCTCTGCCGCAATTTGATTTATTTGTTTCCCTGCCGTGCAATTCAGTGTGAATACAAATAATCTGCAACATAATAGAGATGGTGGAAGTGTGAGTACCCCTCAATCTGAAACAATCTATTGTCCCAGTATATTCCTAAACCACAGGAGGTGCTTTTGGTTTGATATTTTCCTGCTTAAGCGTCAAAATGCCTCTCACACACAACAAAGAGCAGAATTGCAGTGACAGACTTGCACACTAGGATCCTTCAGCATTCAGCAACCCTTAAGATGTAAAAGATAATTTAAAAAAAAAAAAACAACAACTATATCCTATGAATTACTAAGTAACTGTACATGCCGGTGTAGAGAATGATGGGAAAGTAATTGGTGACACACTGTGTAATTTAAGGCACAGAGATTGAAAGCAGAAGTGGAAAATGACTGCTGTGTGCAAAGAAGTCTGTGAAATAAGGGAAAAAAACTAAATACGCAGTAGCCTACTCAGTGACAAAAGAGAAAGTGGGATCATGATAAAGACAGAACAAGGGAGGGAAAGGCAGATAGGCAGTGAAGGTAGATGTCGGAGGGTGGGATACATCCATTAGCCTTCCTTGCTCCCGGCTCAATCTTCCGATTCATCCCCCCATTCAAGCTACAAGAGCGAAATAGACAGGGCTGGCACTAAGCCAGACTGGCACAAACATCAAACATACAGTACGCCCAACCACAGCAGCTTACATCAGCCTGGCTGAAAGGAAAAGTAGAGGAGGACAGATAGATTGATGGAAATGAAAGTGGGAGGATTGACGTACATAAGGAGAATGTCTCAAGACCGAGTCTGATGTCTTGTCAGGGTGGTTGAGGCTGACAGGGTCGTGCTCCATGCCAGCTGTAGCTGTCTTTCGAACATGTTTGTGTTTTGAATGTGTTCTCAATTTTTTGACTTATGTTGACACTGGTTGCACAGGGGACTGTGTATCTACTTTGTGTGTTTTGTATATCTAATAATAGACGTGAAAGCAAATTGACAATTATGTCTTGTAGACAAAATTATTTTATATGTAGGTTTGTCTGTATTGCTGATTTTTACACTAGATGTCAAAAAATTATTATATCCCTCAGGAACATTTTATATGTATCTTATTTGAATTTCACTCATTTAATGTGTTCACCTCAGAAAAACAGTTTGTGTACAAATGACAAATGACAATCACAATTTAATTTGATCTCTCTCTCACCGTACAATTTAATTTAATACCATGTCTCTCATCTCTCTACAGAACTCCATACGACACAACCTATCCCTCCACACACGTTTTATCAGGGTGCAGAATGAGGGAACAGGGAAGAGTTCTTTGCTGAACCCGGATGGAGGAAAGATGGGAAAGTCCCCCCGCCGGCGAGCAGTCTCCATGGACAACAGCACCAAATACCTTAAAAGCAAAGGCCGCGTCAGAGGCAAGAGGGTTGGCCGTCCTGGGATGGGAGCAGGGTCTGTTGTGGTTGGGCTCCAGGGATCACCTGATCATGGCAGCCCACCACGGAAAGGCCTCCAAGGAACTGGAGGTGCATCTGGAACAGATGGAGAGTTTGATGCTTGGACAGACCTCCATTCCAGGGCTAGTTCGTCGGCCTCCACACTTAGTGGGCGTCTGTCACCCATCCTCGCAGAGGGAGAGCCAGAGGAACCGGAGGAAGGTGGCATGTCCTGTTCCACCTCCCCCCACCTCTACCCCTCACCGACCAGTGCCCGCTCTCCATCCATGGGGGCAGGGAATCTCTGTCCTCCCCTTGAGCAGCTGCCTCAGCTGGCTAACCTGACAGGTGCCATCAGTCTGGATGAGCAGCTGATGGAGGATAGTTATCATCACCATCACCCTACGCAGCAGCAACACCAGCAGCTTACAGCTGTTGGCAGACATAAGCACCAAACCCCTGTCTACCACTACAGTTCTGGAGTAAAGGGGCAGAGCCCCTATGGGGCAGGCGTCTATGGTGCAACAGGCATGGGGATGCTGCGCCACCACTCACCGATGCAGACCATTCAGGAGAACAAGCCAGCAAGTTTCTCTGGAACCATGCAGGCATACTCAAGCACCAATGCCCTACAAAGTCTGCTAACAGGGGGTCCAGCTAGGCAGCAATACTGTTCCAAGGACATGATGCTGGGACAGGAGAGGGAAAGCCATCCTATGATGGGTCAAGCTAGTAATGGAGTAGGCTCCAGCCATCATAGCCACCACCCTGGCCACCACAATGGACACAGCCACAATGGATCTCATAGTCACAGCTCAGCTCATAGCCATAACAGAACTCACAGCCAAACTAGTACTCATAATCACAACAATGTCACTAACCACAACCACAACTCACCTCACAGCCTCGCTCACAATGGTCACAACCTCAGCCAGAGCCATAACCACACGCCGCCCCGGGCTGTGGCCCTCATCCCATGCGGCAACAGCAATCAGCTGCAGACCTATAACCACAAAGCCCCCTACCTTTACAGCCCCCCATCACATGCCCATCTGCCTGCCTCCACCACCCTCCCCCCAAACCCAGCAGGTATGCTTGGCATACCCCAGGACTCCTGCCATGTGGCCACTGCCCCACACCCACACCCCCGTAACAACCATTATCCCGACCCACAACACCAAGGCATGACTAACGGACTTTACCACCATGGCCAGGGAATGGGGAATGGCAGTGTTGGTAGCAACTACCACGGCTATCACCAACCTCACCCCCATGAGAGACTACCAGCTGACCTGGACATTGACATGTTCCATGGTAGCTTGGACTGCGATGTGGAGTCCATCCTCCTTCATGACATTATGGACTCTGGGGAGGAGATGGACTTTAATTTTGACTGCTCCCTCGCACAGGGGGTGGGGATCGGCATGGGTATGGGAATGGGTGTAACCATGGGGATGGGAATGAGTGGTCTAGCTGTTCCACAGCAAACCCATAGCAACCAGAGCTGGGTGCCTGGCTGAAGTCTAAGATAACACATCATATCCTCTGAACTAAAAGAACTACCATACCCATGAAGCACTGTGCTCAACTGTGACATTCCTGACTTGACACAGAGACCATAGGACCAACACTCCCGTCCCGCTTTGTTGTCTTGACATTTCTTCTGTCACCCTGTCCACTTTTTGATTTCCCTTCCTCCCAAGAGATCTAGTTCATGTCACATTAGTTTTTTCTTTCTATCAGCTATACTGTGATGACAATCTCTCAGCTGTACTTGCCCAACATTGCTTCTCATCTACCATGATAACTGAACTCTCAATGCACTTTATTGCAAGTGGGTCACATCTTGCAGTGCAACACGTTCACAGAGCAGCTCAGGCAGAGCTTGACATGTTTTGTAAGGTTGCTGCAGGTAACTGAAAGCAGCAAATGAGAAAATCACAAGCTCCGTTGGTAAAGTTTCATATGTTGGCATAGAATAAAATTTGGACTCGTTTTCTCATATGCTGTCATTGTCAGTGGTGGGGACCATCTTTTTTTGTTGCAAAAAATCCCTAGTTGCTTTGTGATTAGATCTGTGATTTTTCATGCTTTAGCTCAACACCTTAGACACTGCCTCGTCACTCAACGTACTACATTAAAATATTGTTAAATTAAACCCTGATTTGACACTGGTTTGAATGTATTTATACAGTATATTTAGATTGAGATCTGAACCTAAACCAGTGACATTCACATGCTCATCAGATCTAATCAGTTATCTTTCACCAGCAGTCCTGTTATTTACAGCTCCATGCATTTAGTCTTTGGTGCTTTGACTTTTCTCTTGGTTATAACATTTTTTCAGTGCCCTTTTGCCTTCGGTTAGAGAATATTGTCACTACATCATCAAATGTATTCTATCATTACTGGATAGCATGCAATTTAGTGAATTAAAATGCTGTATCACCTTGTCTCACCTGCATGGGCTTCTTGTGCCAGTTTTGCTCCTCCTTTTTCTCTCTGCCTGCCAGTGGAGACAAAGTGACCATTCCTCACACCGAGCCATTAATGTGGCTTGATTGAAATTCAGCATCTTGCTTTTAATCTCGAAAGTGATGCGGCGGCGATGCGTCATTATTGAGAATCTAACGCGTTGTCCTACCATCTCTCAACCTGGCCGCCCGGGCAACCACTCGCCTCTCCAACTTAATGTGCCAAGAGAGCGAGACAAAACTGTGATTAACGCCAAGTCACTCTGCCTGCTGTCCTGCTCTGAGAAGGGCCAATGTCACTGTTTGCTTGCTTGTGCACAGAGGGTACAAAAAGGAAAAGATGGAGACAAGGATAGAACAGAAGTCTGTTGTTGCAGTGGGATCAATCATCAGCCTCAGTTTCCATACTCTTCCGGTGTGTGTCTGAAAAAAGGTAGTGTATTCGTAATGTAAATCATCTCCAATCTCTGTATTTTGTATTGCCCTGTCCATGTTTTCAGCGCTTATACCCTGAGCTTCAAATACTCACATAGATGCAAAGGGAGGGGTTTAAGGAGAAAACAATCAGCCAATATGAGTGGCATGAGTCTAAGTCAAACAGGGTTGTAATACCCAACAACCACCCACATCCACTTTTTGTGTGTTTATTCTGTTGTCTTGTAGTTGTTGTTGTATTGTTGAATTTCTGAGGACCAACAAGGATAGCACTGAAATATCCATAGTCTAAGGACTGAATTCAATGGTGAAATAATGTTGGTAGTGCAGTATGACCTTCCTATGCTCCAATACCGTGCACCCCTCCCACACGTGCTCTGCTCAATTGTCTCTGTGTTTGTGAGTGAGGGAGCCTGAAGCTTGTTTCTCACCGGCCTTGAGAGAAAAAAATACTTCAAATTCAGCACACAAAGGAAAAGATGGGGGATCAGGGTGGGGTTATTGTTTCAGCCAAAGGTCAAGCACGGCACAGACTATCAGACCCATTATTGAGGTAAATACCTTTAGTCCAGGGCTTTTAGTCATGCTAATATCCATGTAGAAAATGCATGGAATTTTCTAAGCAAATGGGGATCACAAAGCAGTTATGCTATAACCTATGCTACAGACATTTAGCAATGCCCTGCTGTTGGAAAGAGAGCTATATATGATGTCTAATTTTCCTATATTTATTTATGAAAGAGATTGGTCTTTGTCACTCCTAAATGTGGTAGTTGTTTGAGTCAACTCCTATCCCCCTTCCTCTTTTTTCTCTGTTTTTTAAGATGTCACTCCCCCTTTGCTCCTTCTACTGACTTTTATTTTGTACAAAATCTATATATTAAGAATATTGTATAATAGTTTTTAAAATCTCAAATTAATATCAGTTTTGTTGTCTATTTCTTTTTTAAGAGAATGTATCTCATCATCTGGTGACTGTTAAATAAATTAAATTAAAATAAAGTCTCTGTTGTTGAATTTTTGTGAATCGGTTCATGAAGTGTTCATGAATCTCCTGAGCTTACTTGTGCTTGTCAGGTGATATTTCTCTCATGCGCTCATGTACAGTAGCTGGCAAGATGAATGAATGTGTTGCTTGTTAATTTATTTCTTCTTTGTGTAGTTTGTTTCATTTTTAAACATACACTCCTTTTGTACATACAGACAACCCCTCTTGGCAGTTGTGTTTGACCAGGATACCAAGTGGCAGAAAGAGTGGGCTGCATGAATGAAAAATGGGGGAAAAAATGTGCCTTCACATATGTCGAGACGCATCACTTGTGTTGACTGCATGAGAAAGAAAGAGGGAAATAGGGGGAATTTTTGAGAGAGAGAGAGCGAGATCGAGATCGAGAGAGAGAGAGAGAGAGAGAGAGAGAGAGAGAGAGAGAGAGAGAGAGAGAGAGAGAGAGAGAGAGAGAGAGAGAGAGAGAGAGAGAGAGAGAGAGAGAGAGAGAGAGAGAGAGAGAGAGAGAGAGAGAGAGAGAGAGAGAGAGAGAGAGAAACAAGGACAGACTGCTAGACAGAGTTGGCAGGATTGGAGTAATAGGTGTGTGTGTGTGTGTGTGTGTGTGTGTGTGTGTGTGTGTGTGTGTGTGTGTGTGAGTGAGAGAGAGAAAGAGAAAGAGAGAGAGACAGAGAGTCAGAAGACTTGTTATGGCCCATGAAGCGGTATAGGTTGGCCACAGCTGTCCCGGTCCCATTGGAGGCGTTTTCACAGGAGGAGTGTGCAGTGCTAAAGCGCCATACTGCCAGGCCCCAGGGGAGCACCCGCCTCTACCCTCACTTACACATTTACACACACACACACACACACACACACACACGCACAGGCACATAACGCACATGCACATTCACATTCACATTCACATTCACACACATATATTTGAAAAAGCCCACATATTCACACATTTACACAAAGATGCACACAGCACAGTTATGAAACCATAGGCACCAACATGCACACTCAATCAGACATTTCTCACTTAGATGTACAGTTTTAATTGACTCCACTTGGCAAAAGCTCCCTGCAGGGAAAGTAGTGAGAAGTAGAGGGAAAGCTATAGGTGTGGAGGAAGGGGGGACAGGGGGCATATATTTAAAGCTAAAGATGCCTGACTCAAACACATACAGAAAATGTGTTTTTGTAAACATTTTCCAGGGTCTGATGAGCTCAAACACGGTCCAGTAACTTTATGAGTTGTTTCATAATTTTACAATTAGACCAAACGGAGTGTGATTGAGTGTAACTGAGACTAAGAGACTGGCGTACGGCCAAAGTCTCACTCTTCCCTGCCCATCTCCTGAGAGAGATAGAGGCTGAGGTAGACAGGAAGGCAGTCCACTCCAGGTGCTGTGCCTTGGGGAGGGTCTGCTCTTCTGTTCCTCATTATCAGAGAGAGAGAGAGAGAGGGAGAGAAACAGAGAGAAAGAGAGAAGCTGTGTTACAGTGTCATTATTCATCCACTCAAGCATCTGGGAGCAGGTCCTTCCTTACTTGGCCCAGTGATATCGTTGTAGAGACCGCCCTTGGAGCTAAAGGCTGGCTGGGGACACTGCTAACTGCTAACAGACAGACCCACCCAGGCAAGGCTCCAGGGTACTGATGTCCTTGAGTGCTTATGAGGATTCAGCAGTTCTCACTTTCCAGCCGTGCTGCAAAGGGAAAACTGCTATATCTCCAAAGTTCAATTGATCATAGAAATGATTAATTCACCAATATAGAAGGGTGGAGTTTGATGTAATGCCTCCACAATTAGACTTCTTCCCAGCAACTGCAGCCACTCTAAAAATGAAGGAATCCCCATACCACCAATAACATCACGTCACCATGATCAAGTCTATCAACATTGATTTTTTTAAATGTAGCTCCACAGACGCATATCCGTATGGCTTAAAACTGATTATTAAACCCTTATTATCTTCCGTTGTATCAACAATTACCCAATGATCAAAACCCATTCAGTTTGATACATCACCTGCGGAGTCTTGTAAATCCCTCTGGGATACTTTTTTGTAATGGCGACACACCGAGTGAGAGGACATTTGAGAGGGCCGCCACATTTTACCTAAATGGAAACGCGCCTATTATCTTAATGATTGTCCTCCAATTTGTATGGAACAAGATCTCAGAGATGACACCAAAAGACCACAAGGAGAGGGTTGCAGCTGTCAGAGCTGTTGAAATTTGCAGTGAACGGGGACAATTGAAGGCCACAGAGATATAAAAGAATAAAAATGGAGCACTGTGCTGGTAACCTAAGGCCAAGAGCAGTCTTTGTCCTCTGTATTCCTAAGATTACATCTAAAGTATAATTTGGCCTAAACCTGAAGTACTTAAAAGCACTTAAGAGACGGGCGCAGTTCACAGGATCAAGGGTTTTCTTAACAAGGGATGATCCGCTGAGGGTTCAGCAACAGTACAATGAAAGAATGCGACAGCTCTCTCAAGAAAAATTACTGCAGCGGTCGTTTCAGCAAATGCCCAAAAACGAAATATTTGAAATTATGATTTAGAGACTATGATATATGTACTTTGTTTTTGCTCTCAAATTCAGCTTCAGCATCAAGAATATAGTCACACAAGAGAAGTGTTAAAACGGCAAACAACCTCCTTGGGTTTAAGGCGAAGCACAGGGATAGTGTTAGCAGAGGTTATCAGAAAGGCCTCAGAGAATGTTTTGCTGAAAGCAGAGCTATGCTGTCCAAGCACCACCTAGCCTCATGAGATCCTGATGGTCTCACAAGCTCCATTGTATTTTACTCACAGATCAGTCTGGTAACATGGGTTGGAGAAAATTTGGATCCGTTTGCCAAGCGAACGTTGAACTCATGGTTGATTTGGCTAGATAGACAGATGGTTTATCCAAACAGCAACCAGTATTTTCGCCCCTTCCCAGAAGATCTCCAAACGAAAGTTCCCAGATTGATATGCTGAGCAAATGAGAATCATGCGAATCGATCAAACTGGTGGAGTCAGGTTACACACCACCCGGAATACAAGATGATTTTGGGCCAGATTCCCTGCTCCTGACACGATTTTTTGATGGTTCTAAAGCAGAGGTGTCCAATCCTGGTCAATACAATTTCAAATTGTAAATTTATTAGCAGGTTCAGTATTTATGATCATATATCCTGTTGTGAGTGGTGAAAGCCAAGTGAGACGTGGGAATGAATGACAGCATACTAACAACATACTGTCAGATGATTTTTTATTCATTTGTCAATCATGATTGACTTTGAATCAAACATGTTCACGCCGACTTTCATCCATATTTTTTTTCTTTTTCTTCCTGGATATTCTGTATAAGTAGTGAAAAAAAAGCCTGTTACCAAACAGAACTGTCAACTACTTCACATCCATTTACATCTTCAGTCTACTCTGTAGGGGCGGAGTGGCCATCGGGATGACAGGGAGATTTCCCGGTCGGCCGACGGCCAATAAGCTCAAGTGAACCGGCCGGCAGACTGCCCTGCTCCATTGAGTTACAACTCTTCAGAATGAAGTACGTTCCTGTGAGAATCTCCAAGATCTCTATAAACCATACATATAGAGTTGCTAGAGTGTCAGACTCACTCTCATTAATCCAGCCTACTGATTTTTGTTTAGCCTCCTATCTAATTATTTTTATACCATATTAATGTAGAAAGGTCGGAGCAAAGCCTCATGGGAAATGGGAACTGCGTATCGCTCCAATGATCGCTCCGCGTTTATCCAATGAACGAATGGGGATGAATGAACAGCTGTCACACAGAGAGAAAGCAGGCAAGGTTGAAGTAGCGGATTTTCCTACAGTCAAAGATTAATCGAATTTGCGTTTTTGATTTGCTCAGTTACACCTGAGGGAGGGCAAGGAGAGAAAGGAGAAAGGAGGGGCTGAAAAGGTCAGAATGAAAAAGAAAGCGGATGCTGGAGGAGAGTGCATCAAAATGGTTTGTTCCGAAACAACCAGGTGATGCAGATGAGTTGACAGGAAAACCGTTAGCTACATTGTTGGGAATTAGCATAACATCTAAGCTGAGTTCTTCATAGTTACTCCTCAGTTGGGGTGGTGTTGTCATATCCCTATTAACTTGTGTCAGAAAAACAACAGTCTCAGTCAGTACAGATCAGTGGGCTCTGCAACACATACACACTTTAAACCTACGCTCTATCGTCAATTGTGAGATTTTACCTTCTGCCATCTAGTGGGCCAGTTGTGGGCTGGTTGTGGGCCGGTGGAGTCAGAATTGTCTCGGTGGATTTTTTTTGTCCCAGTCCGCCCCTGAGTGGGCAGATTCGGCCTGTCTGGACCCAGGCAAGCAAAAATGTTTGTTTAAGCTAAAGTCGGACCCAGTTGGACTCACGTTATTCATGAGTGGAATCTGTTAGTGTGTGATGTGCTGTTTTAGCCAAATCCAAAGCTCTCCACACACTATAGGAACAAAACTGTTAAACGTATCATTACATGTTATATGTGTGGGGTCTCTCAAATTTCTAATATCTGTTAAGATATGAAAAATCTTTTAGTGTATCTTTTGAATGCAAAAAATGAGAAATAGGTTTGTCTCTCTTTCACTGAGAACTTAATCAGAGGGTTGAGAAAATTAACACTATAGTGCAGTATAAAACGTTATTTTATATAATTTATTCCAGTTACTCAGACAAATCATGAAAGATTGCAGTATTTCGTTTTAAGGCTCTATATACTACACCACAGAGATGTATTTGCATCACTACACATGGCTTGAATTTCCCTCAAAACAAACCTTAACAGCAACAGCAAATTTGGCAATGATAGGAGTTTCAGTCTTGTGTTTTGGTAGTGAGGCTACACCTCTCTTTATTTTCAGCCCTAACAACATCTTGCCAACTGGTTTCTCATGATGTTTTGGGTCCATCAACGATGCAATCAGCAATTTTTTTTGTGAGCTCTTGCTGAAAATATAATAAATATAAATATAATATAAAGCACACCTTACTTATAAATCAAGGCCAGTTATCATGAAAGAAGTCTAATAATCTAGTACATATGGCGCTTGATAACATGATTTATCTTTAATAAGAAACAAATTAGATTGAATCCATCTCAAACAGGATCTTGTGACTTATTTGTATTTGGCAGTGAAATGAGATGTTTCTAAGCATACTTTGTAGTTGCTTGAAGGCTTGTAGTCTATCCTCCGTCAATTGGATCCAATCCAACCATGATGCAACACAGACGGAGGGTTGAAAAAATGAATTGTGGACACACAGATTGTCCAAGTCTTCATGGCCTAGAGAGCTGTGATTCTGCAGCAATCTACTTACTTACTCTACGTTAGCTTCTCAGTTAGATTTATTATCTTTATGGTTAGCATACTGCTCGACCTTTGGTCTTGTCTGTGTCCAAGCAAATACTGACATATTGATCTTTTATCTAATACCCAAATTACAGCTGTTTTATGATTGATGATTTAGTTTTTTTTCTATGATTAGCTATTAGACTGGACCTAATGTGATGTTAATATAACATTCTTCAGAAAACACGTTGAATTACTGTTGGGCTAACTGTTATGTGTTTTACTCTTTTTACTGTTAATCTTGTGGACTATGGATACGTTTAAGCTACGTATTAATTGATGTGCAGTTGATCTTTCACCATTCATACTGTTTCTTCCTGGAATGAAGCACTAATATGATAGCTTTTCTATACTTCTGTGAATCCAGCTTTTTTTTGCGTAGGCTATTGTAACTTTGGTAACTTGTTTATGAAATCTCCACCTAATTTGTAGAAGAAGAAGAAGAAGAATTCCTTTATTAGTCCCGCAACGGGGAAATTCGATTTTTTCACTCTATTATTATTATTCATGTTATACACACACAGGCCCGGAATACACACACATGCACAAACAGGACCTATATACATGCAATTAATGGAGAGATGTTAGAGCGAGGGGGCTGCCAGTGACCAGCAGTGGAATGAGCTACTGCCGCCCAATCACTTTGCTTGAATTTGCTACAAATAGTCTACTACTTTTACAGTTTTCAGAACTGCTGCCATCAAAAATCCCTCCTTACCTCCAAAAGAGGTCAAATGCTTTCTATTTGGCTTGTCTGTCTGTTTGTCAGCAGGATTATGGAAAAACTACTGCCCTGATTTCCATGAAACTTGGTGGAAGGGTGTAACATGGGCCAAGGAAGCACCCATTAAGCTTTGGAGCGGAGCCAAATCACAGGGTGAATACGCAGATTACTGTAAAGGCAGGGCTTTGGCGAAGGTATGTGCCCTCTGAGTGCCCTTCTAGTTGGAAATATGTTCATGGACCCAAACACGGAGGGCAGAATATTTACATTATGACTAAGTTCAAATACAATGATGGTTAAATAGGCTAAACATAATAACAAGTGAAACTGTGAATCTGGAATTAAAAGTTTCTCAAAGCCAGTGGTGTAGTGGAGGGTTAACGGGATGTACCCACCTCTTCTTTTGCCACCTCTTTTTCCTATCAGCAAAAAAAGCCGTTGGGATATATAGAGCATATCCACACTTCCTCCTTGATAACCTTGCCACCTAGTAGTACACCCACCTCATCAACTACCACTACACCACTGCGCAAAGCCCATGTAATGAATTATTCCTCAAAGAATAAACTGTATATTCTCCATAAAGTGATCCAAACCCACAAAATGAAACAGATGACACCATCAAGTCAAACGCCCCTTGGGTGTCCAGGGCTACTGGGTTTTTCCTGATTAAAAGAAAATGACCTACCAGGATCCTATCCTCTATCGCTCTCCTTTGCACATTATTAAACCAATCAAACCAAGTGTCCTTAATGACTCCAAACACCCACCCTCCTCCACCTCTTCCCTCTTGTCCCCATTTCACCCTCTTCCAGTGCAGACATACAAGACAGATCTAATCAGATTTTTTCTCTTCCCATCCGGCAATGATCCACTCAGGATCCAGGAGTGGGAGAAGAGGAGAGTAGTGCGTATGTGTGTCTGTGTGTGTGTGTGTGTGTGTGTTCAGGGGAGGGGGTGACCTAAAGCGACGATGACACAATTAATGTCAAATTAATGCTCCTCCTGAGCACCGACATCGCCTCACCTCCCTCTTGTATTTCTTCCCGCCCTCACCTCACTGCCTCTGTCTTCCCCTCCTCTTTTCCTCCTTTATTTCCTTTCAACTCACACACACATCCAGCCCGTCTTACCCATTCCTCCCTCTTCTCCTGCTCCTATCTAACCGCACGTGGCCTAATCTCACACATGGGGGAGCTCATCTCAGCAATGTGCTATACTGTGCAGCATCTAGCTTAGCTCGCTAGCACACAAAGTAGGATGTGGAGTGCTAATAGGGACTGGGGGGTGGGTGGAGAGGGGTAGCAAAGCGGGGGCCTGATTGGTGTCTCTAATTACGGCTTGATACTAAAGAGTAATTAATGAGTTTGTGGCTGATGGCAGCAGCTTTGGAGCTTCAGACTCGATTGCAGGAGATAAGAGCTGTTTGTGCCGAGGCCATGCAGGATCCCATGGGACGGGCATACATACAGGCACACACATACACCAAATGTGCATGTTATTAACAGTTGCTCTTCTCCTGAAGTACACTGCTGAGGTGAATCTGGGTAACATAATCTATCTCACAACTGCCTTTATGAAACCAATTACACAGCGGCATAAGCTTTTTAAATATCATGCAAATCATGAACTTATAAAGCTGCATTAGAGCTGCCTTTTGACAGTTATAGGGCAGAAAATAGACTCCAAACCAAAGTCAGAACAAGCAGCCATGGGACAGAATATAGAAACATGTCTTAAAGGTTTCTCTTAAAGGCCGGATCAGTAGTTACTCATAATATTTTTTTCCGGTAAAATGGCGTGATTAGTTTCCTTTTGCTGCGTAAAACAGATTACGTTGTGAGGGATAAAGATCCAGTGTAAATTTGTACTCCAACTACTACTTGTGCGTTTACAAAAATAGTATCTTTTTGGGTAAAA
Source organism: Echiichthys vipera (assembly GCF_963691815.1). NCBI lineage: Eukaryota > Metazoa > Chordata > Actinopteri > Perciformes > Trachinidae > Echiichthys > Echiichthys vipera. Next base: position 9,960,310 of record NC_139833.1, read on the forward strand.
TTTGTATTAAACCAAATTGATGAGCCTTTTGATTAGTGGTATTTGTGAGGGACATATAAAGAAAGCTAGTGATGCTAAAAGACAGACAGAGAAAGTGGGCAAAGAGAAATATAAAGCTTGAAGGACAATATGTGTGCCTGTGACTCTGCGCTGAAAGAGAGAGGAAGCTGTATGTGTGCTTGCGAGAGAGAGGGAAAGAGAGAGAAAGCGTGCTGAGGAGTGTCTCTAAAACAGGGGCAGCTGTAGTGTAGTTAATGAGGCCTGCAGTCGAAAGCCCAGTGTGTGAGCACATCGTGTGTATGTGTGTGTCTCTAAGAGAGAGATCGAGAGGTAAATGTGTGTGTTTTTCGTGTGAGCGAGGTGAGTTACCCAGTGTGCAGTCTTGCTTGACCCTCAGTAAGCCTGTCACCTGGAACCAACGGGCCTCAGAGAGAGGAGAGGGAGAGCAGGAGGGAGGGCGTGGGGATGAAACAGAGACAGTGAGGGAGAGTTAAAAAAAAAAGAAGGAGCCTCTCACTCAACTGAATAACTGGAGCAGACTTTAAGCATGGTTGCTAACAAGCTCTCTGTGTCTTTTTCACTCTCTCTCTCTCTCTCTCTTTTTCTCTCGTTACCCCTCCATTTCTTAGCCCTTTCCAGAGTGGCACTTTAATGAACAGAGTGTGTGCGTTCAGCGGCCAGGTTACCATGAGAGATGCCTCACAAGAGCTTCTGATTATAAAAACCCATGTAAAGAGACAAAGCGAGAGAAAGAGAAAGGCCCCTAGTGAGACAAGCTCCAGCTTTTCACAGCTCACCCCCACAGGGAACTGCGCTGACAGGCGATATGAAGTCCACTGCGTTTATAGCGGCGAGCTATAGGCTAGCCGCTAACAGCTGCTCCCTTAGTGGCTCCTTAATGGACTTTTTGTTAGAGATCAGCACTGAAAACAAAAATCTTACTGAGTATTTTTTTGTCTCAAATTGATTTTTTTTTCTTGCAGGAATTTATAGGAATACTTGTATGAGGAAATACACATTGTTGTCTTTCTGTGACTCAATCAGATTTTGCAATATGTTACAATTTCTGTTTCTAAAGCAGAGAAGTATTACAGACATACAGAAACAAATTTCTAGAAAAAAGTCTGGAAACAGTTTAAAATAATCTGTCCTGGGATAAACTCTCTCACACACAATATTTCAGGTCCCTCTGCTATCTCCACAGTCTTTTTTAGCTCTGTAGCTGCATCCGGGGCTTAGTACCCCCCAAGACTGTGATTTTTTAAAAGAAATACAAACAAGCCAGAGCTACGGTATTTATCCCCATATCCCAGAATAATAAACCCATGTAGCCAGATCATACTCAAGCGCTGACAAAGCACAGTGGAGATCTCAAGGTCTGGCAATGCAAGACTAAAAATAATCAAATATTTGAGAAGAGGACTTGGTTATAGAGAAAATGATTTGATAAGATGAAGAATTTTGCTGTGTATCACCACAAGGGATCAGATATTAGTATCTATCAAGCTTCCTTGGTGGTTGTGGTGGCAGAATTTTGTCCCTTTTGTGAAATATTGAAGCAGCCTAGTGGACAAATGGAGACAAGAGTGGAGATGGATGCTGGGAAACATGTGTAGCTGAGTACTTCTGATGACTTTGCCAGTGGAGAGGTCTCTTCAGAACAACAGAGGTCCCCCTGGTGTTAGCAGGGGTCCCTGTTGTGGAGCTCCACCAATGGGCTTGCCTATCAGGAAATAAAAAGGGGCCTCTGCAAGAGTGTGTATGATGGTGGGATTTGGAGGGCAGATTTTCTTTGTCAGGCTGTGAGAGTAGGACCCTAACAGGCAATCACAGTGGAGGAGGGTGTGTGTGAGGGCATCCGTCATAATATTGTCTGCCCAAGGGCCAGTTTCTCACACACTCGAATTATAGAGATAGCGGTGACAGAAGCAAACACACTGTCACTCAGACTGTGCACAATATACACAAACAAGACACACACACACACACACACACACACAAACAAGACACACACACACACATACACACACACACGCACGCGCACACGCACACACACACGCACACGCACACACACACGCACACGCACACACACACGCACACACACACACACACACACACACACAGCCTCACACTCTCCTCTCTCCTCACATACACAAACCTTGCCTCTTGCTATTCCCTCAGCAGCAGCAGCAGCAGCAGTAGTGGTGGGCAGGCAGACAGGGTACAGTGTGTGTAGTACAGTGCAGGGTTGTGTAGTGGTGGTGTGGTGGTGGTGATTCTTTGCTGAAAGGAGCGGTCCAGTCTAGACGGAGGCGATAGACATCTCATTAGGCTCTTGCTTGCTCTCCCTCTTCTACAGCACCCGCCGGCTAGCAGCCTGTCCTCACTCTGAGGGCCAGAATAGAGAGGAAAGGAGGGAGGAAGACGGTGGAGAGGAGGAAAGGTGAGAGACATATCAGAGACGCAAAGAGGAGGGGGAGGCAGATGAAATGAGAAGGATGGGGGGAGGGAGTGAAGGAGGGAAAATTAGACAATGATAATAGCAATAATAGTCTTGATCCTCCAGGAGGTCCACTCCCTGAGGCTCCTTCTCTCTCTTTCTCTCTCTCTCCTTTAGTCCCTCTGCCGCCCTCCCTCCTATCTTCCCTCCTGCTGCTGTTTCACTCTTAATTAATTTCTCACTACTCACCAGAGCCCAGAGCAGCAGCTCTCCTCAGCTGGCCTTCGAGACTGCTCTCAGATCAGCGCTCCCGTTGCCTCACAGCCACAGCAGCTCATCTCTGCCTGTATGCTGCGTTTGGCTTCAAATCAGTGCTGAAGGTAGGCCTGCACTGTGACATTGCCATGAGGTGTGAATCTACATTTGGATCAGTTTCACTTGCTTAAGTCACCGTAAGGCTATGTGCTCTTTTAGTCCATTAGGCTCCATGGGGGTCAGATGATGTGCACTTGGGTGTGCGGCAAAGTCAAATGGCCTGCACACAAAACAGCTTTTTTTTTTTCTTTCATAACCACAAACCACTTGTGTGACTTTTATAAACTACCTCCGTCATCTGCCTGCATATTTGGTTGTTAATGTAGAGAAATCCAAATAAATGAAACCTGCTTCTCAAACTGACACTGAAAAAATGTGAAAAATATTAAAAAGATACATATGGTTAATTAAAACTTGGATCTTATTTTTGTAGTCTGACCATGATTCCTGTCATAATAGTAAGATTTTCCATAACAATTTAATTGCTAAAACCTGGGAATTCAGCTACAATGCTAGGGAGAAGAAACAAGCATTCAAACAAAAAAGGTACCCAGTAAAAAGATTGCCCAAACTGTCCATTTTATACATCAGTGGTTCCCACTGGGGGAAAAAATGGAACCACTGGCTGGACCTTCTGTACCTGACATAGCTGTGCAAACATTCAGTTTCCCTCTTTGCAGAGGAATCATACCAACTGTCTGGCACTCTTTCGGTTTTACTTCCAAAGCCGGTCTTATTATTGGCTTGTTGGCAATCTGTCTGATCATTGTGTCGCTGTATCCCCAAGATCTCAGATATAGTATCACAATCTGCAAAAACGATGGCCAAAACTACAATCAACCAAGTTGTAACAAACTGCACCAACCCCTTAATAGTTGCAGGGTCAGGACCAAATGCACGTAGTCTCTGCTTACATCAGCAGCACCTAAACACACACACACACACACACACACACACACACACACACACACACACACACACACACACACACACACACACACACACACACACACACACACACACACACACACACACTCAAACTCACTAACACCCCTACACACACTTAGCCCTGTGACCTTTGCCTTCCTACCTAATTCCCAGCCCATAGTAATCCAAGCCCAGGGCATACCCTAAAGTGCTCACTGAAGCTTTTTCTGCTATAGCTACCTAGTGCATCAAGAAAATATGAGCGGCCCTAACCTAACACACGCACACACACACACACACACACACACACACACACACACACACACACACACACACACACACACACACACACACACACACACACACACACACACACACACACACACACACACACACACACACGCTCTCTCTTATACCCCAGAGCACAAGTTCTCTTCCCTTAGCAGAAATTGAGATTCCTTCATTTCTGAGCTTCCTATAGTAGTAATTGTTCAGTGAGGGAACAATGCCAGGATAAAAAAAAAACCCAGACAATCTCAAGGTCGCTCTGCAGTGTGTGTTGAGACAGAGAACGAGTGAAAGAAAATGCATGGGCGAGCTTGAGGGCAGATGTGTGTTGTGACCTTCCTCAGGGGAACCAATCACTATTGGCCTTTAGGTTTGACCTTTAACCCCCATGTCCACCAATTTAACTAAGAGTAAATCCCATGCAGCAATGCACTCCCTTTTCTCCCAGCCCAACTACTGACAATGTTCATCTCTCCCTTTAGAGACCACTTGCCCTCTCTCTCTCATTCAGTGCACTTTGGTTACCTGGATTGTCTCAGCTGTCTGCAGATTTTCTTGAATGCCTCGTCACGAGAAACCTGGTTTGCTAAACTGGGGTAAAGGATGAAGACAGAGATGGTTCACACAGCTAGATTTCTGCTAAAGAAACCAAATGTATTGCCCATTATGTTTAACAGAACAGAATTTCACCAAATGATCGGGTTTCTTTGTGCATGTAAATAGTCATTCTCTTCTTTTGATCCAAAAATCTCATTCTTCCTCTCTTCTCTCCTCTTCTCTTCTCTTCTCTTCTCTTCTCTTCTCTTCCTCGCTCTTTTCTTCTCTTCTCTTCTCTTCTCTTCTCTTCTCTTCTCTTCTCTACTCTTCTCTTCTCTTCTCTTCTCTTCTTTTCTCTTCTCTTCTCTTCTCCTCTCCTCTCCGCTTCCCGCCTCTCCTCTCCTCTGCCTCCTTCCCTGGTTAAATGAGCCACGGGGGAGCATCAGACAAGCCATAACCTAGCAGCTGGAGCTTCCAGCTGGGTTAAGAAGGAGATAGAGAGAAAAAGGAAAGGGGGGAAAGTGTGGATTCTTCTTATGGAGATGGCAAAAAGTAGAGCTTACTAGGATAGAGGCTGATCCTTACTGTAAAGTCAAATATGCTCTTTGTGTGAGAACACATTTTGCAGTATATTATAGTACATACTCTTTCCCTCCTTTGTGTGTTTTCCAGTTTTCTTTTTTTCCCACAAGCTCCACATCATTTCAGTTTTTTTTACATTTGCATGCACTCTTATATCTCAGTTATGATCAGACTTTTATAGGACGCTGTTTATGCACATGATGTCCTGGCTTCAGAAACCTAAATAAAACCATATGCCTGTTTTGAGACACTCAAATATACTTGATTGGATACTAAAGCACTTTAAAACAATATATATCTACTGTACATATTATTGCATTTTCACCTTTATTTGACAGATGACAGAGGTCACGAGGCTGGAGTCAAACAAAGGTTGTGGTTTTTTGTCATGCGCTGTAATCACTCATCTAACGAGACGCTCCAGTAGGTTTACACTTCATCCAGGTTCCTGATCATTGCCTGCTCTCTGCATAGGTGAGTAATCAATGAAGTACTTACTCAGAAATAAAATATTATGACAGGTGATATAATGATGATCTACATGCTGAAGTGGAAATTAAACTGTGAAAATATGGATAAGATAAATGGATAAGTTGGGAATCACTTGGAGGTCTCATTTTCCGTCGCTAGTCATACGACAGTGTAAAATGCAGCAGTGCACCAGTATATTCAAGATCAGGATAAGAATCATAATCAGGATACTAGTGTACATGTAAACATGCTCAACAGAAATGTGTATTTTCGTCATTAGCCCCAGTCTCTCCACCATCCACCGTCTTCTCTCATTACTTTGTGGAAGTATCTCTGTATGCTGTTTTTCTTTTTGCTTGTTCACACGTGCAACCCCCCTCAGATCACCTGATGGGAAGAAACCACTGCAGGCAAATCTGATGAAAATCACATGACTAACAAGAACTCACTTGGTGCCTGTTTCACCAAATTTGCAACATTTCCAAATAAGGCTTCTCCGTTTCAACACATTTCTCTTATCAAAACAAATCCTTGCCTCCAATTCATGAACATGCGACAGCTCTGTAGGAGTTGCAAGTTTGACTGCACTGCAAGTTTGACTGCACTGCTTGCAAATATGTTTTTTTGAACCGCATACCTGAACTGACAATAGACTTCTCTGTGGGCCAAATACAGCTTTTTGCCACCTTTATTCTCATGTCAATTACGTGGTTTCCACCTTATTTGTTCTTCTTGCGTCCGCTTACCTGACTGAAATCAATTTCACCTGATGAGGTATGACCAAGCCAACGCCATCAGTTGTGATCTCTTACAGTAACGTGATCTAAGTAGCTTTCAATTACCTCTTTAAATTTAAAGACATGCCGCGGTTGGATATGAAATCACAAAAAGCTATTAACGCCGGCCACTGTAGCCTAAAGCTGTCACTTTAAATATATAATTGTCAGTCAGTGTAAATCAGATCATTAGTAGAAATAATGTAATATTTTATTCATAGGGTCGAGGATCATTTAACCAATGAATGAGTCGAGCAGTCTTGCTCTGATGGCAAAATTACATAACTATCTTCACAGGTGGGATGTTAACAGGTTTACTTGCTAATCCATGTATTTTTTACCATTCTACATTAGTCAAAAATGAGCAGCTTCTTATACCTTGAACTATAAATTTGCACATCACAGTCTTACGATAATGAGTTTTGAAAACATGCAGAGGGGCTAATCTGGGATTTTTATTTTTGATGCCGTTTTACACATTTTTCGCGACCATTTAATGTTTTATGACAAGCCTACCTTGCCATCTGTGCGCTGTGAAAACCGTAATAAATGTAAACGTCTGACTTGAATGTGGCATCCCGTGGGATCCTTTTTTTTTATTCATCCTCCATGTTCTCAAATTTAGAATAACACCATTATCACATTTAGGAAATTATATCAGATTAAACTGTCAGCAATCCCCAATGGCATCTCGTTTATTATGATTTGAAAAGCCCTGAAGTGAACCTAAATCAGACCTCCTATTGTGTACAGGGGAGGAGGGGGAAGGTAAGGGGGTCTGTGGTGCAGGCCAAGCATGGCAAGGCCTCGTAGACAGGGACTGCACCCCAACCTCCCACCCGTGAACACTGACACTAATTGAGAGGTCTATGAAATATAGATGATCTCAGGGGTGGCCCCCCTCTCCCTCTCCACTATTCTTCACATCCTCTGTCTGCCTGCTTGAATGACTCGAGATCAAGATTGTATGCAGACGCCGTGTTGGCATGCACATGCCCCGCTGCACACTAGGTATATCAGGGATGGTCCAACGGACATGATCGGTGAGCCCAGTCGTTCCGTGTGTGCTTGTGTGTGCAAGACAGAGACAGCATAAAGAGCGGCAAGGCAACAATGTATGTATAGGATTGTTAAAATCTGAAATGAGCAAAGGAGAGAATGAATGTAAGTATATAACAAGTTTATATGCTTGTATGTGTGTGGTCTCGCTTTCTTTTCGTATTCTTGTAATCACAAAATATCATGACAGGGGAGAAGTAGAGAAATATGAGAAAAAACTCAAAATTGCCCTTACTTGGGCACTATTTTAGTGCTAGGTTTAGGTTGAGGTTGTGGTTAGCTTTTTTTCCCCAGTTTCCTACTTTAACATTGTCCACATCAGAAGGGGCGTCTTAGTGGTGGAGTCATGGTGGGCAAGAATGTGGTAAGAGAGGAAGAAATAAACCGGAAACATACGACCCAAAGGCTGCAAAATTCTCACAACATTGTTGACCAATTTAGGTGACACTATAGAGGGTCAGGGTAGTGGAAAGGTCTTGATCCAGACTAACAATTCATGCTGGCTTTAACCCCACCCTTCCTTATAATCATGGGGAACTCTTTCTGGCGGAGAGTTTTACGAAAAGTTTGTTCGCCCAATGGGATGGTTGCTGGATCAAAGAAATATTTGGGAGAAAAACAAATAGATCTGTATACAAAATAGCTCCCATTAGAAGGATTTATATGCATGTAATGACATTTTGAGCCTACAGCTCTTCCATCACAAATCTGAAGAAGAGCTGGAGGCTCAAAACGTCACCAACAGCATTAAAGTTTGATACCACTGTCATACCTGTATGGCATAAATATGAAGCAACCAACAGCAGATGGTTAGGTTAGCTTGGCACAGACCCTTAGCCTAACAACCAACTCTCAGAGCGGAGTCTGGTGCATGTCGTACAGAAGCTCAAAGGTGCCAAAACATTTCATATCAACATTTCTGTAATTTGCAGAAAGAAAGAAGAAGAAGAAGAAGAAAAAAAAAAAACAATTCTGGCGAACAGGCTGATGGAATTAAGTAATAATAATTGAAAAAAAATGGCATTTAATGTTAATTGTACAGCATAATTGTATCGCAGAATTGTATCAGTATTTCTCTATGGTGATAAAGTTGGTGCAAACATGCAAACTTTGTTTTTTTTAGACATTTTTTTATGCTCTGCAGATTTCTTTCTTGACTTGGCGGGACAATAAATCTAAACAATATCAACATGTCTTTTGAAACCAGGCCAGGAGTTTAAGAGTTCAAGAAGGCGCCGCTTAAATGGAGACACACACACATACCATCTATCAGTCAGATGAGCCGGGGGAGCTCTATACTGACTCTTCCTATGTGTTCAGAAAACTTGTTTGGAGTCAATTATCTAGCAGGCGCTTGGCCTTATCATCATGTGTGTAGTGTAGTGAGTGGAGGTCAGGGTTAGAGGTTAGTCTGTGAAGGTCTTCACAAGTGTAATTATACAAACGTGTGTGTGTGTGTGTGTGTCTTTGGAGGGAGCACATGGATGGAGAGGTCACCAACTTGCCCCGCAGCTGCAGAGAGGGCCAACGGTAGAGGACGAGTGGAGCCTAGGTTGCCACTGTGGTTATTTTTAGGGGATCCACAACAAGCACACAAAGACCACATTCACAAAGAAATACAGCAAATCTGATATCTTAGCTATTTAATTTTCTCTTAGAATTTTATTTTTCTGCTTATTTCCCTTCAATTCACTTCAAATTAATTTAGTTCAGTTCATTTAATTCAACTGAAATGAAGCAGCAATTTTGACAATTTGATATGAACATTTTAAAAGAAAGATATCAATAGATACATATATATTCTGCAAAGTAGTAAAGTATTCACTATGAGGAATGTAAACACACACACGCACACACACACACACACACACACACACACACACGCGCACACACACACACACACACACACACACACACACGCACACACGCACACACGCACACACACACACACACACTCACACACACACACACACACACACACACACACACACACACACACACACACACACACACACACACACACACACACACACACACACACACACACACACACACACACACACACTCCAGAATTCCAGAGAATGTTGCTTACCATCAGCACTTTGCGTTGGCTGTCAGTCGTCTCCCTGCTCTCTCCGATGGCTCACACACAAGTGGGAAATCATGCCTCTGTGCGAGTGTGTGTGAATGCATGCTGTGTGTGTGTGTGTGTGTGTGTGTGTGTGTGTGTGCTCTCATGTGCAGATGAACTCGACTGTTAGGATACATGTGTGTTTGTGCATGATCAGCTAAAAAGCCTGGCGTGGTTCTCAAACGGTACTGTGGAACAATACTGGGTGCAGCTCAGGGAAGCAGCTCACTCTGCCTGAAAATAAAAGATCTTCTTTTCGATTAAGTGCCACTGCTCAGTTTTGCCCTTTCCCACATAATAAGTGACACAAACGAACGGTCAGCCATGCAGTCAATTGTAGATGAGTGGAAAGCCATTCTGGAGCGCTTCAGTGGTGTTAAACCCCTTTAAATCTCATTATTGACATCTGCAATGCATTTTCCACCAAATGTCACATTTTGATTCTTGAGAATCCAAATCAGCCATACTTTCTTTTTTTACACGAGAGAAAAACAATGAAGTGAGCTACGGGAGAACGTAGAAGGAGACAGACAGCAAAAGAAGGACAAAGGAGAGTCGTTTCTGTTTTTTCTTTGTGTCCATTAACTGGCAGGTCCTTCACTGTCACTTCCTTGTTTTCTGTCCATTTCCCCTTTGTTTTGTTCTTCTATTGGTACCACAGTCTGAATGCATCATGTAGACATATGAACAAAAGACTGCTGGAAGTTTAAACTGAAAAATATTCCCATTCATCTGTGTGCTCTCCTCATCTTTTCCTCATTCTGTAAAACTTTTTTTCTTGCCTCTTTTACAACTGTATGTTGTAGTTTGCTGTAAGTTTAAAGGTGTTAAATTAAGGCAAAAAGAAAATCTTACACAGATCCATATCTTATCAACATTGTATCCGTATTTATCTTGAACATGCTCAGGATGGATCGTACCTCGAATTATTGAGTAGATTGTATATAAAACTACATCTGCTTTCAAGGCCCTGCACACCCACACAGGTGTTTTCAATTACTGGGTGATTAGACCTCTGCTCGGGTTGAATCTATGTGCATCTGTGCTGGGAATTAATTTGTGTGACAAAACTCAATAAAGTAAGGGGAATGATAATATTGTAAGTTGCCCTGGTCTAACAGGAGAGTGCCGGGCCAGTTTGTGCACACCGATTCAGTCCAGAGGTCTCATCAGGCAATATAAGTAATACACCTGTGTGGGTGGACTACAGGTGAGGCTACATTTGCTAAGCTATCATATTTGAATGAGGCTAGCCCACCTACCTTGGCTTTATAACTGTAACTTATATTGCCCTCTTTGAGATATGGTTATACAATATAATTCCTTCTATTACAATATTAGTTGTTGAAAAGCCACATAATTCAGGGCAGAAACATTGGAGTAGAAGTTTGCATGTTGAATATACAGTTTGATTCGTTTTTAGCCCTGGTGGTATCGCTCAGTCAAATAGATTTGAACAGTGAAAAAGTAAAATTGCACTAAGAAAAGGTCAGCATTGCATTTTTCCCATTTCTCTTCAATTTGTCTTTTTATTTGCATTGAACGAAGGTCTGGCTGTGGTGTGTTTTTCGTGATTTTGTGTTATTAAGTGCCAAAGGGCTTTCAGAAAATTTCAGTTCAGAGTTTCCCACTTGTTATTTACTCCATGACATGAATGCTGCATTGAGAACAGATTCTGGGAATTTAACCTGCAGTAGGTTTGTAGTGTTTTCCTATTGTGCCCCCCAGTGCACTCTCAGTATTAGTTACCACTCAGACAAACTGTTTGTGATGAGAATGCAACATGAGCAAACAATAAGATTTCATAATATACGCAATTCTGCTGTTTTTGATCCATCATGGCTATCACAATGTGCAGATTCACTGAATGAACCAGGTTCTGCCTAATTCTTTCCTGTTGAATAATTAAGAAAAAGCTGTTAGTCAAGCCAGTGAAATTATAAATGTGGGTTTCATTTCAAATATTAATACAATTATATCTTGGTGAGCCTGAGTAGTTAGCTATAATTTCTTACCTCCAGTGTGATGGAGTACTTCTAAAAGCCACTCCGCTTCACTTTTCTCCCTTTTTCCAGACTTCTTCACTCTTTTGTTGCCCTTAAACTTCCCTTGTGTCCATTTTCATACGGGCCACAGTCTCTCTCCAACCACCTTTCAAATCATCAGTTTCTTTCTTCACCAACTCTCCCCCCTCCCTCTCCTTATCCCTTCTCTGTCCTTTGGTTTCCTTCTCCCTCCTCACCCAGGTTTGTCGTATGCCACTGTGGCATGCTAACACTCTGACAATGCAGGGAGCTGAATAATTGATGTGTGGATGTGAAAGTTTGATGCCTGACTTGCGGGCAGATTGAACCTGCAGGCATCATGCCTTTGCCCATCAGCCGACTCCCTGCTCTCTGCGCCACTCAACACACACACACACACACACACACACACACACACACACACACACACACACACACACACACACACACACACACACACACACACACACACACACACACACACACACACACACACACAGTCTCTCTCTCACATACACACACACACCTTACCATAAAGTACACCTATCTCCCAATGGACTCCCACTTTTTCGCTCAGACTCATTGTAAAACCTCTCAGATATTTGCTGCAAGACTCTGTAACCGTTACGTATAGAAATTGACTTAGAGTGTCTTGTACTTTTACTGATCCTTGGCCTATATCATCTTTATGATACCGATGGAATAAACAATATTTTCTGGAATACCAGGGTTACAGAAAAGTGAAGTCTTAAACTCATATGATGCGTATCATTTGATCCCTTAGGCACACATTGGACGTGCTATCACATAATCAGGACCCCACCTTGTATAATAGGAAGCTTTTAGCCCTCCAAAGTGAATAAGGGGCGCTCCACTGGATTCTTTTGTGTATCATTTCACTTGATTTATCACCTGAAGAGCCAATCTCTCCTGTAATGGCTTACCAGGAAATGTCTTTTTTAATATTACCCTAATAAGACTGGCTTATAGAGGTCCGGATATTGTTATACCTCACCGATACGTTTTTCCTTGACAGCTTCAATCCCCCAAGAAGAAGACGGGCTATCACCAAACTAGAGAAGTCAAAGTGCTGTGCGTGCAGGATGTGGGAATTTCAGTGTCAGTAGCAGTACCAGTCAGCTTCCATTACAGTTGACTTATATTTCCCAAGTGATAGGATTTCATGTATCCACCAGTTAGTTAGAATTTAATTCTAGAAGTTAATACTCTGGTTTACCTAGATTTTACCTAAATATGCTCCACGAGCACTTCAGAGGGCTGCAGATTCTTATATGTGATTGCATTTACTAAATATTAAATATTTTAATAATAACTGAGGACTGCTTTTGTCATTTCTTGCAGCATCTTTCATATTCAGCACCTGCAGAAATTAAAGATGGAATCAGATCTATATTTAGGAACATGTCGTTTTATTATAGCTACAAATAACTTGGTCTGTATTTTTAAAATAAAAATAAAGAAGCCACTACAGTATTATATTTACATTAACATGGTGCACTACTCTAATGGAAAAGCATCTCAGGTTGCAGAATATTATGTCCAATCATTGACTTAAAGGTGTAAACAGTCTCTACTGTCTTTGTGAGCAAAGTTACCATATACAGTAGGCTATATAAGCCAGACAGTCACTCGTCAGTTACATTGGTGGCGGGAGATTAGGACTGAATATGAATGTGATTTATTACCAAGTTGGTTTTCACATACATGGAATTTGCCTTGGTGTTTAAACATATTAAGAAAAAGTAAAGATAGAAGCAACGCACTGTAAAAGCTCAGAATCATAACTAGGAGAATGATACGAATATGAAAATCACACTCACGAGGTAAAAACAATATCAGTCTTGCTGTCGTGGCTGGTGAATAAGCTCCATCAGCAGCTGCAGCAAAACATACTTTAGGCACCTGCTTATAAAAAATCAATATCAGTTAATGTGCACACTATATTTAGAATACTTTCACAGCTTTATCTTGGCATCAGACAGCCCTTTCCTTTGGCACTACATTTTCTCAAAGTAGGCCATTCCTATGCACAAGTACAACTCTGCTGCGCAGCTGTATAACTCCGCACACCAGATGCTTGAGTCAGACTTTCCGTGAAATAAGTGATTATAACAGTGACAGCAAAATGCTGTTTACTGTGAAGACAAGAGGATCGAGTTTTCTGTGAAAACTGAAGGGCTGTATAACAGCAAGGTAAAGTGGTGAACGTATTCTATATATAACGTTGTTTACACTGAAATGGATTTCTTTAGGAGTGCCTTTTTAAGGTGGCTAAAATACATTTAAAGTGCTGCCCCCGTCTCTGCTTCTCAAGCTGGCTGCGCAGGCTACTAATCATCACCTACTCTATAATATAGCCTAACTGTCGATAGCAGCATATTCTTACATTTAAGAAGCTGAAACCATTTTTGTTTGAAAATCTAAAGTCTAAAATCTAAGTTTCTGATCCCATTTCAGTGGGTAGAATAATTGTTTCAGCTCTTGTGCATATTTCAAGTTTTTAAAGGCAGAGCGGGCCTGACAATCCACATTCCAACGTCCCCTGAACTAACCACCATTTGCTAAGTTTGCAAAGGTGACAGGAAACATTTCGAGAATGGGCTGTCGTCTTCATATTTGTTTGACAGGCAAGAAACTCGTTTTAGCTAATAATCTTAACCACAAAATCAAGCAAGCAAGCCTCACAGACTCAAATGTTCTAAAGATTACAAATACCCAACACTGACTCTCATTGTACATAGTATTTTAACCCCAATAAAACATGTATGAGGCTTAAAATAAGAGGTATCATGTCAGCCGGCCTGTCTCTAGCATGCCAACACATTGTCCTGTTGACGAGACAGTGGCACCACCTCACCTGACAACAGTGTAAAATTGAGAAAAACTGAGACTTCTATACGAAGCCTCAAGTTATCTGTCTAACTGCTCCTGGATGTTAAGGAAAAAAACATTTTGCTAATCATACCCTTAAGCACTAGAGTCAGCGCTTACCTGCTCATATTTTAAATGCCTCGATTTAAGCATTTTTTTCTTTAATCTACAAGGCCTCCTAAGTGTTTGTGCCCCTTTAAATATACTGTGGAAATGACTGTTTATAGCCTCAGGATTTGTGTCTCGTATTTCTCCCTCAGGTCAGAACAGAAATGGGCCGAAAGTGCCTCCATGAACTTCATCTTAATGGAACTCAGAAATGGCTTAAAGCAGCAGGAGCAGGTCTCCAGGTGAGTCTAACCTGTAAATGAAGAATCTTACTGCAGACTCAACACAGAGGCGTCCTTGCGTTCTCCTCTTCAGATTTAATCAGGCTTGGCTCAGGTTAAAGTACTGCCAAGAACACATCAAGTCCGCCTGCATATGAACATTTTACTTGGCAAGCATATTGTTGAAAGTAATTATTTGTCATTTTTTTCAAGAAAAATTGCCAAAAATTAATTCCATCCACATTCTTGATTGTGAGGATTTGTTTCCATTGTCTGTCTTATGTGATAGTAAGCTGAATATCTCTTAGTGTTGGACCGTTAATCGGAAAAAAACAAATAATTGTTAGTTGTATTAAACGGTATAAGTGTTTTCAGTGTGTAGCTGCTAATAGGATTGTACATAGGGCTGGACCTTAGGGCCAAAATCTTCTATTCCTAAATTATGTATCTATCTATCTATCTATCTATCTATCTATCTATCTATCTATCTATCTATCTATATGAGATATATACAGTTTATATATCTCATGATATAGTATGTTCCCTGGTTATTCAATAGAAAAACAGAGTCTATGTGAAATAACCACATGGTAAAGCTTTTTTGTGTACACGCCTGTGTAAATTTAATATGTAACAAATGAAAAATACTGAGCACTTTCTCATTTTATTAAGAACTTAAGTGCAAAATATAAACTCAACGTATTTCACATCAGATTTTCTGAAAATGATGAGTTAGTATGTATGTATGTATTTGTTATTATCAATTTAGATGACATAATTATGTAGCACAATATTATGGTTTCATTACGATACGATTCCTTTGAAAGATAATAAATGATCATATCGAATTATCGCCCAGCCCTATTTGTATGCACTGCGCTGTATATGATGGTGTCCTTCCTTCTGTCCCTTCCTCTCTATCTTCCTGTCTACTGTATGTGAATGTGTCATGGAGGAGACGTTAGGGCCCTGCCTGCTGATTTATTCATGATATGACTTTTAATATCATTTACTGGGACATGGGTGCCTGCATCTCAAATATGCCTGCAGGCACCTTTATGTGCATGTGTGTGTGACAGAGAAAGAAAGAAACAGTCTTCACTTAAACGCGTGCGTGTGCCTGTGTGTGTGTGTGTGTGTGAGTGTGTGTGTGTGTGTGTGTGTGTGCGTGTGTGTGTGTGTGTGTGCGCGTGTGTGTGTGTGTGTGTGTGTGTGTGTGCGGATTGGCACATGCGGTTTAATTTGTGTATGAGGATTTCCTTTTAGTCAGGGACGAAATTGAAACAAATTGCGTTTTTTGGCAAAGTGTATTTGGACCAGTTAAGGTGCGGACCCCGTGATGATTGCCTATAGTAGGGTTGTGATTGTGTTATCGGACAACAATAGGAAGACTTTGTGTAATGGGCAATAGCCAGCAATGGGGGCTGATACCAATCTGTTAAGCAGCATAGTGTGAGGAGAGGAATGTAGGAGGAGGTGTCTAGTTTCTGTGGTAGGTGACTGTTTTGTTAGCCAATGTTCGTGCTTCCTTATGTGCGCGTTTGCATTTGATTAATTGTATTATGTATTTGTCGGTGCATGTTTAAAAGTTGACACTGAACATTGCCAAGACAGCTAATGTAAAATTAGTTTTTGCCTACTGTATGTTGAAATAAAGTCTCCGTGTTTCACTTTTACTGAGATGGACATATATTCAATGTATATGTCATAAGGCATATTCCACGTATGTTTTTGTCAATTAACTCCATATGCGTGCAGAAGCTTTTTTCTTCGTCTAACCATACCTATTAGTGACTATAATTAAATGATGAGGAATAGGTGGGTGGATGGAACAGGAGGCAGACAGAGAAGGGGGCGGCTGGAAAGCGTGATTTAATTTGGTTATGATCTAATTTGCTTTGATTAAAAATGTATGCAAATCCCTCTTAGCATAAGGGATCAGTGAGGAGAGGCGACACCTCTCTCTCTCTCTCTCTCTCTCTCTCTCTCTCTCTCGCTTTCTCTTTCTCTCCCTCTCCCACTGTCACACCCTCCTCTACTGTCAGTCCTCCTCCTCCCTCTGTCTGTGGCCACTAAAGTGAGATGTGTGAACCGCAGAGTGCAGTGTGTACATGTGTGCATGTGTTGTCGGGAGATGTGTTCTTTTGTAAAGAGACGAGAGGAGCCCACTCACATTGGGTGTTATTGCACCTCATATCTATTGGCTTAGTACATGCTACAGGCTGGCTCTGGGTGTGAGGTGCTTCTGTGAGAGTGTGTGAGCACGTGTGTGTTTCTGTATGTGTGTCTGTGGGTTTGTTTGGCCTGACCCTGTCTGCCAGTGAGCCCTGTGTAGGAATGACTTTGCCAAGCCGCCCGTGTCTCCCAGAGGTTGATCCTCCCCACAGCCCAACACTGAAGGTCATACTGCTGAATGCTATCTCCTCTTTCCCGTTTCCTTCAACATTCTTCTGTCTTGTTGATCTCTCTGTCTGTCTTTTTTTCTTTCTTTCTCATTTTGTCAACACATGTCCACACACAACCTTACCCTCCACCTCAGTCCAGTCTGTCCTCTGTGCTCCTGACCATTGACAACCATCTTTCTTGAGGAAAAAACACCTTACACACAGCGTGCATCTGAACCTCCACTGTGAATGTTTTTCTGTGGGTTTTTTTGTTCGTTTTTTTTTACCTGACACTCTCCGTGTTTGTGATTTCATTCGATTATGTCTGTATAAGGAGCAGGCCATCTAGGTAACTGCATCTATTTGCATGGGGACTCAGAGTATTCACGCCACTCTCAATTTCTTCCTGTCTCTGCACTCTCTCTCAGCCTGTCACCACTGCCTCTCCAAGTTTACTGTAATGAACTCTGGTTTGCCTCTGTGCTCCCCTCTCCCCTCTCTCCTGTCTTCTCTTTTGTCGTTTTCTCTTGCTCTCCTGACTCCAGCCAGCCAATCAGACTTTTAATCAGGCAGCAAGTGCACCTACAGTATCAGCCATCCAGCTTCAGTTAGCCTGACAGATGTCACGTTAGGAAGATGACTAGTTAGTTGATCAGCATCATTAAGCCGGTGAGTTATCTAGATAGCCAGTAAAGGCAAACGTAAACATTACACTTATGGATGCAGTTTCAGCTGCATCCATCAGCTTGCTGAAGGGTTGTCCGGCGGTGAGAGTGTCAATTTTGGCCCTTGTGTGTGACGCCCTATTTTTTAGCTTCCTAATGTGACACAAGTAGACCCTATTTCAGAATTGTTAATTATTCTTCTTTAGATCCTTGTTGCTGCCTGATCTAGCCTGAATGCCCGCTTAAATTTAGACATCACACGTATGTGGACCAGGAGCATTTCGATCTTGGCCAATCGCTGTTGAGCATTGGGAGATGAAATACTACTATGTGTGGTACTTAAAGAATAGTTTCTCATTACAGCAGGGAAAAAAGCATGTGGTCTTCAGTAAAGGGAGAGGATATTATTTTATGATCCGAGTAAGGGTTTTAGTGCAGAGCCACAGCTTGCATGATGTTAACCAGCAGTCACATGGATCTCTCTCTCTCTCCTCCAACTCTCTCTGCAAAGTTTTACAATTTTGCATTTTCCCCCCATCCTCATGCCTTTTGCTTGCAAATCCCTGCATACATTTTGGAGCCAAACGGTTTTTCATTTTTTAAGGATTTCTGTTTTGGTACAGGAACACATCAGACTTTATACTCACATGAATTCTGGAGTTGACAAGCTAAACAATTTTCCTTTGATAGTTGATAGTGATAGTGTATTTTTTCCCCTCATGTATGTAAGTTAACAAGGCTGATTCTTAGAGCCCCAGGATACGGGCACATTTTTCATTTATAGTTAGTCAGACCCCCCCACCCCCACCCCCCTCATCAGTTTGAAAGTCAGTAAATCAGTCAGTTTGTTTACTGAGTCAGTTGGTCAGTCAGTCAGTAACTCAGCCATTCATGCAGTCAGTCAGTTAACTCAGTCAGTCAGCCTCAGTCAGTCTGCTCTCTTACATAAGCTGGGTGACAGATGCTGAATCATGAGCTGCCCGCTGGAATGCTCTCTCTACCCAGAGGGTGCCAGGAGGGAAGACACACACACACACACACACACACACACACACACACACACACATATTCCCTCTAACACACACTTGCACTTACTTAACTGTATGCATTCATGCAAACATTGCGCACACACACACACACACACACACACACACACATACACACACACACACACACACACACACACACACACACATAGACACACACACACACACACTCACACACACACGCACACACACATGCACACACATTGCATGTCATGCACTATTTCACATGAGACTCACTCCTCATGACTGAACTCCAGAGGGGAGAAAGTATAGAGGAGAGCGAGACAGAAGAAGAGAAACACGGGTGAGAGAGAGCGGGAAAGGTTGAGTGTGAGACAAGAAGACAGAAAGAGAGAGAGAGAGAGAGAGAGGGAGAAAGAGAGAGAGAGATAGAGAGAATGGGGGGGTTTGCTGATAGACTGACAGAGAGTTCAAGAGAAACAGAGAAGAAAGGAGAGTGAGATCTTCCCTCAGCTGTCTGTGAGGGTTTTGATGTGGTTTAAAGGGTTTTTTATGTTGCGCAACTTTGAAGATGAAGCGTTTGATGTTTAGTTTGCTAGTTTGTTAGCTATTGGATTAATCTCTCTACCTTCTACCTCTCTTTTCCTGCAATTTATCTGATTAGTGCTACGGGGCTTGCGTCACCCTCTTTTTGCCTTTTGTCTAGAACGATGCTCAGAAGGGTGTTTTTCAGCGTCTCTTCAGAAACTTGGCACCTATCATCTATTTATGGGAGAAGCAATTGAAACTGGAATAACGGCCCTATTTGCCTGTCTGTCTAGCCTTTCAAAAACACGACTGAAATGCTGATGGAACAATGACAACTATTTCTCCCTTTTCCCCCCTCTCATCTCCCAGTTTCTCTCACTACCTCTTCCAATCTTGCCTCTCTGCGTCCCCTCAGCATGGGTGATTCATTTGTCTCCAACACAATATAGCACAACATGGGCTCGCCACCGTCCATATTGCCACAATGCTTATTTGTCGAACGCCGGGGATTTCATAAATGTATTTCCACATTCTCTCCTTCCAGCGTTTTCCTTCTCTGCCCTTCGTCTTTTCCCCCCATTCGCTTATTCCCTTTCCTCTCCTGCAGCAGCAACAACACACACTTTCACAGTCCCCCCTTTCTCTCTTTCTCTTTTCCATCCCTCTCTCTTTCCCTCTCTCATCAGACAAATGTAAGAATAGAACAGGGGAAGCCCTCTCACCTCTCCCTGCACACTGGCTAATTAGCATATTCATGAGAGGTGCCATAAATTATACATGAGATCCGGAGGGGAAACAGAGGCAGAAGAATGAGACGCAGACACACACACTCTCACTCTCACTCTCTCTCTCTCTCTCTCTCTCTGTCTCACACACACATGCACTCCTATATGCAGGTATGCACACACACACACACACACACACACACACACACACACACACACACACACACACACACACACACACACACACACACACACACAATAAAACACACATCCTCACTTTCTCTTCCTCTCACATCCGCTTTCAATCACACAGCACATACGGAGAGATACCGACAGGTAATTGGTGAGAAAGAGTGTGGTATAGTACATTGGCAGTGTGCAGGGGAGACAGCGTACACAATATTGAAAGGGAGAAGTAGAAGTCACTCTCAGTCACAAAGGAAAATGCAGTGCACACACAGGCACAATGCTTAGGCTATCTGTATTTTTCTCCACACTCGAAGGTAAAAGGGTTTAGGCACTTTGAGGCACTAAGCAGGGTTAATGTAGCTAAGGTTAATGCTAAAAGAAAGCTGTGGAATGAAGAGTGTTAGATTAAGACTGATTTAGAGGTCATATATTTGAATTATAACCATTCTGCAGAAGGTCAGAAGGTCCCCGAAATTGTTCTAAAATGTGACATCCCTGTTTGAGGAAGAATCACTCTTTAAAACATCACCAGTTCAGCTGGAAGTTGCCCTTTGGTCGAGCAAGACTCTAAAAGTTATACACCATTATTCAAACTATACCATATTTGTTTTAAATCCAATTAATGTGTTTTTCTCTCTTACATGATGGATATCCCAATTTGGAGCCAGACTCTGACTCAGCATGCTGACGGATGACTAGACATCTTCATTCACATATATCATATTTACATATGGTCCAAAATAAATGCAGCAAGATGAAAGCTGACAGGAGGCTGGAATCTCTCCAAGTTATGCTCTTTTGGATGAAAAGGGTCTCCTCCAGTCTTGAGAATGAAGCCAATCCATGGCAGCATCACTTAAGAGGCTTTGTATACTTAAAACAAGTTGATGTATCAGTTCATTAATAATAGAGTTTGAGCTATAATATGGCAGAAAATGTGTGAATAAAGCCCGTTCCTGTCCAAAAGCCCAGATGTCAACAACAAATTGCTTGTTTTGTTGGTCCAAAACCAAGAACCTACAGGTATTCAGTTTACTATCATGTAAGACAGAATAGCAGCGACTAGTCACATTTGAAATTCAATAAATGATAAATTGACTTATAATTTCAGCTTCACTTCACTTTTCACTTACTCATTTGTCCATTGTCACTCTCTCTCACTCTATCACTCTTTTGTTTTTGTCTTTTGGAGTCAGTTTTGGCAACCAGACCCTCATCCAGAAGAGATCCTAATGACATCACTCTATGTTAAACAGATAATACACTGAGAAATATATATATGTATATATTTCTCAGTATATATACTATATATAAAATGTGAAAATTCAGAGTTGGGATGAGTTTTCACATCACACCAAACCATCTCGACTCTCTGACAAAATTGTTCGGTTAAAACAGACTAAACAGCTTATTTGTGACAAATCCTTTAGTTATTTAATTCTTTGCTGACCGCGTGGAAATCAATTATTTGGATTGTTTAGTGTGATCAACTCTTTATCACACCTGAAAGTTAATCAAATAAAACTAAACAGGCACAGTTTTCACATTTTCACTCTCATTTAGTTTAAATAAACTACTTTCGACGGGAAAGTGACAACACGGCATGTAAGATTCAAATAAGCAACATCAAGAAGGTCTATACCAAAGAAAAGAAATGTGAATCAGCTCTTACACACATTACACATAATTAATTGCTTGCTATTTGCATTTAAAAGCCTTGGAGTTGATACCTCTCTTCAGTAAAACGGATTTAATCTATACTATGTACATGTCGCCTCATTTGCACTTATTAGAAGAACTGCAAAAAAAGTGATGGTGTGTACTGCAGATATCTGCGGACATATATGATAATCATAACTCCAGTTCATTTCTCACAAGAGAAATGTGCTGTTAAGGCTCTGGAATTGAATGAATTGGATTAGAGCAAGATGTGGGGCTATTAGATAAAGCTGTGCAGTTCAGATCCATATGCCAGCCATGACTGCATGATCGAAGTCCTGTTGAAATGATGTGGATATGGAGAAGTGAAACCACAGCCCCTGTAGTGGAGGCAATTTATTTCAGAGAAAAGCTGCTATATGTGACGATATGTTTAAGTGTACGATGTTAGAGCTAAAAGGTCCCCCCTCTGGCTTGCATAAGCTCTGTCACAATTTTAGCCTGCGGATAGGCGGTAGAGATCCTACCATACATGCTGAAGTGCTTTACGACAATTAGCTGATTCTGGGTGGTTTCAGTCTAATTGAAACACAGGGGAATGACAGTGATTGAGAGATTTGCCTCTGCAGTATAGATGGAATATTCATGAACATGTTGCTGGGGCTTATCGTGTTCAACCAAGTCCTTAAGGGTTCACCTGAGAGGATCGGCTTTTTCTTTTATCCAACTGTTTCCTGAATCCATCAGCTCTTGTTAGAGAAACAGTGACTGAGGATGAATTTCCTTATATATATATATATATATATATATATATATATCGTCTAGCGAGTTTGTTTGCACGAGAGCTTACACGTGTTTCTGTGCATGTGAGGTTTATCAAGATTTGATGCAATGTATAGGAGTAACCGTATATGTGCTTGTCTGCAGTGAGTGTGTTGCGGTATGCACTCGATGTAAACTTCTCCATGGATGTGTACCTTTTGTCCACTCTCAAATATCAAATTAAGTGTTGACTAATGCACAGCTGGTGGACAGGTATATATGAAAAATGTAATAATGTGAAGGAAAAGGTTGAATTATCCCCACGCATCATATTCATAATTTTAAACAACACATCTTTATACTAAAGCCACAGGCTGTAACAACCAAAAAGGGAGCAAATCTCAAACACATGAGACAATTAATGAAGACATCAGTAATTAATCCTTAAAATATCCTTAAATATTTCCATAAATTACGCATAAATATATATCACAATCTTTTTTTTAATGATGGTTTTGTGAAAAGGTGGAATTTTCTTATCACAACCTATAACTTTATATTAGGATGTGTTGTTACGCATGGTTAAGGTCCATAACTGAAACGTTGTGTCCTTAAAAAAAACTTGGTTGCAGGTACTGAACCTTTTTGTTCACTCTCATATACAACTGCACACATTCCTGTACATCTGGATTTTGATGATTTCATATTGAACAATTTCATGCTCTTTTATGGGGTTGAACAAAATCTCAATCTTTTTCTAAAAGCCTATTGAATGCTATCAAAAGAAAAGTACAGTGTTATATATCTAAAAAGAAGGCTCTTGTAAGTATCTGAAAAATTGACATTTGGTACACATGAATTCTCGAGTTGACTAGCTATACACATTTTTACAAGAATGACAACACGAAAAGGAAATTCACTCGATGTCTGCTTCAAATACTGGAACGCATAAAATAATTAAAGGACAAGCATTGATAGAAATGCACTGCACTGAGAAATAATGATAACCTACATTTGTAGCATTGCCTTCAGACTAGTATTGGGCTGCACAATATGAGGAAAAATACTTACTGTGGTTATTTTGGTCAAAATCTGTACTTAACATTTTTTTTGTCTGTAGAATATGACTTGTCCTGTAGACCAGGGCATCTCTGCAGCACCACAATACTAAATTGTATTTATATGTATGTAATGTATGTATGTATGTATGACGCATATTTTGCCTTTAACAAAAATATGCCCCCCTGCTATTTAGATATTGCACTAGTCCGTACTGCGATTTTGATAACGTTGTGATTAATTGTGCAGTGCTACTCTAGTATGTGTTTTGATATTTCTGGTTTTCGAAGCATATTGCCTTTTGTCCTCAGGGGACACAGTAGTTTTCACCCAAATGCATTTCTGCTCTTTTTCATGAATATGAATAACTAATTTCAAATGTGTGTGAGAGTGTGTGCATCTGTCTGCCTGCAAATGTGTGCACGTCTGTCTACATCTGGGTGTGTGTGTGTGTGTGTGTGTGTGTGTGTGTGTGTGTGTGTGTGTGTGTGTGTGTGTGTGTGTGTGTGTGTGTGTGTGTGTGTGTGCGTGTGCACGCCCCTTTAGTGCGGGTGGCAGGAGCTAATATCAGATTACGGATGTAAATTGGCAGAGTGGCTCTCTCTCATTATCACTAATAAGACTATGGCCTCGCTCTTTGCGCCCCCTCTCACTCTCTCTCTCTCTCTCCCCCTCTTTCTGTGGTCGGTTAGATGAGAGAGAGAGAGAGAGAGAGAGAGAGAGAGAGAGAGAGAGAGAGAGATGAGCTGATAGCGGTAGAGAGAGAGAGAGACAAGAGCCACTGCACCCCTGTTCAGAAAGCAAACGATTTCAACATGCACACACTGATTCGACACACACTCAACACAAATGTTAAATATTACACACAAATAGCAAACCAGGGATCCAGACTAAAATTTTCCCACGAGGAACAGGACAAATGGTTCCAGTCTGTGGTGATGATGTACATAACAATCAAGATTCTTATGTATAGAAATTCCTGTCTTTCATTTTCTCTCTCTTTATCACCAATGTAGACAAACTGTGTACCATCTTACACTATTAAATGTTCAATGTACACACCCACTCATTTTCATCATTTCTTTCCCTGCCTTTGTCTCATACACAATTACACATGTATGCACACCGCCATTCTTCAGTCCAAGGACATTACACTAAAGGAGACAGAGATTTATTTCTAGTCACAGAGGCAGAACTAACACTTAACGTTCAAACTAACACTCACTTATTCTCACTACTTATTGTCACAAATGCACTCTAGTTCATAATCTGAGCAAATCTCTTTATTATATATGTATTTTACCGAACATATGCATTAAGACTGACAATGCCAGAAAGACTCAATTCTAATGGTACCGTAGAGTCAATCATGTAGCTTATTGGACATATGGAGCAGTTTAGAGATACCACAATAAGAACATATGTGCACATGCTTGTTTGGCCACACAAAAAACACCACCCATCCATCCATTTGTGTGTGTTTGAGAGAGAGAGGGAAAGAAAATGTGGGTGTAGGAATGAGAGAGAGAGAGAGTGTGTGTGTGCTAAGTGTGTGTGTGCGTGCGTGTGTGTGTGTGTGTAAATACGATTCTGTAATTAACCCATCATGTATGGATAACATTGTTCTAACACACAGCACCAATACACTCAATGAACGCGATCATCGCACTCTCTTTCTGTCTCTCCGTTCCTCTCTGTCTTACTCCTTTCTCCGTGGACCACATTCGTTCAGTAATTACATTTCAGCCGTTATTCTCGGCTGACATTTCTGTACAGTTAATCATGCTCATTTTGCCATCATGCACAGGTCAAAGTGTGAGGGTAAGTGAGAGTGAGGGTGAGTGAGGGAAAGACAGAGAAAAACTAAAAGGATAAAATTATACGTGAATCATGTATGCCTACCATAATGCCTGCTGTGAGCACCCACTTGACTACACGTATTTGTGTTCTTGCATGAGCTGCATATTTGCATGTATTACCATCTTTATCTATCTGTCTTGGAAATGTGTAATTAATCTGTGTCTGTGTATCGCTTCATTTGTACATGTTGTTTGTCCCTACGCTGTCAGGGCACAATCTACGACCATGATGTGTAAAGTGATCATTTGCAGCTGCCAGCTCTCACCATGAGGGTCACAACCCTTGGCCTTGGATGCACCCTTGCATACGCTTGTGTTTGAGCATGTATATGTGTGTGTGTGTGTGTGTGTGTGTGTGTGTGTGTGTGTGTGTGTGTGTGTGTGTGTTTCAAGCCAATCTGGCTGGCGTCTGCTCACTCCTCTATCTACTGCAGGCCGTCTGCTGTCTTTTATTTCTGCTTTAATGACCTATAAAGGGACTGTTACTTTTTAAATAAACCATAAAGCAAGGGTCATAAAAGGGGAGTGCAATGCTGGGCACAGGCCAAGCTCTGAGAGAAGTGTGTGTCAGTGTGTATACGCTCGGGTGCGCGCATGTGTGCGTGTGTGTGTGTGTCTGTGTCTGTGTGTGTGTGTGTGTGTGTGTTTGCATATGTTACTAATGCACACCAGTCTGAACCCACAGCCAAGCAGATATCATAGTCTGAGCTCTGTAAAATGATAAACCTACATAAGATGTGACCTTGCTTCACATGGAGATGAGTGGGTGGGTGAGGAGCAGGTCCAAGGCTAAAGCATTTTTTTTCCCAAGCCACTGTCTTGGAGCTGCTGTAGTGGGTGTAAAAAGAAGCGGGCCTGGGGTGACTTCAGTAGTGCCTCGTACATTGAATAAAACCCCTTTACAGCAACTTATATCACGGAGGACTCTTTTATATTCCCACGGCCGACAAAGGAAGCTTATGAAAGTGCTTAGAGATGCTGAGAAGTGGTTGAGGCAGGTTCAACCAAACACTACTGACAGTAATATATGGGTCCTAATAGGTGCATGGTGGTGATATCTGCAGGAGGTGTAATTTCGGTAATGCTTGTGACAGGGAAAAAAAGATAAAAAGTTTAGGAAACAGTAACGTGCCTGTCTTAGAAGAAAGCTCTGTGCACCATGCATATTTACATCTTAGTTAGAGGAATGTGTGGGTGCAAGTCATCGCTCCCTGTCTCTCTCCTCTACCCCCTCTCTATGTGCTGCGATTCTAAAGCCAAACATAAAAAAGGGGGGGAAGAAAATAATTGCCCGTTTTAGCAGAGTGTAACGTCGAAAATGTGTGTCGCTCATGCAGAGCTTCAAACGGGCTCGGCGAGGAACAGAGAGCAAATCTTAGCACGCCGCGTTTAGGACATCAAACGGGCCGCAATCAAGCGCTTCGCAGAGAGAAGGAGGGGGGACAGGAGAGGCTCGGAGGTGGCGGCGACGGGGGGCTCATTTCCTTTGACGTTCATGCACTTCTTCTTCTCCCATAAGAAGAAGTTTAGCTACTTCCAGCATCTAGAGAAAGAGAGAGAGAGAGGGAGATGCACTGACTGTGAGACAAGGTATTGGATGCTACAGTCATGTGAAAGTGAAACAAAAGCTGCAAGAGGTTATTTAGAAGATGTGTTGGTTATGTCGACAAGTATAGAAGGCCGGACCGCGTAGGGTGGCTCAGTGAAAAACCTTGACTTTTAAAAAATATTTCCCCGAGATGTCATCATCTGTTTGCGGTCTTTTCATAATGAAGAGGCAATCTCATTTTCCATGCAGCTGACAAAGTAGACTGATCTAGCATTTACCACAACATGTTGGAGCTGTCTGATAGGACAACTTCCTGTGTCATTTCACAACAGATATACAGACCTGGCGAAAATGTAAATTGACTGTTTTTTCAAAACATTAAGTAACCAAAGTGGCATCCTCAAATTGTTTCTAGTTGTCAGACTAACAGTCCAACACTGAAAGATACTCAAGACGATACTTGTTTACAATGACTCAAGACACGAGTAGAGCAGAAAATCCTCACATTTGAGATGCTGGACCCAGTATTTGGTAGTTTTAGCTACGATAGCAGCTTGCCTCTGGGTTGGCAACCAAATGGAAATATCTCAACAAACCACTGAATGGATTATAATTGATTTTCTTATTGGTGTATTTATTTGCACGATAAAAACACAACCAAACAAAATCATAGGCAACATAAATAATAAATCCATACAAAGGAAAATTAAGAAAGAAACAGACTGTGCATGTGAAATTAAAATAACCCCATAGGCATATTAAGGCAATCTCACCTCAAATGTCGTGAAACTTTGTCGTCATGAATGACTACTGACTTTGGTGATTTATGGACTTTTCATCCACCAGCTGGTCAAGATTTTACTCATCATCAAATTTGGTAGCAGTACTTTGGATTCTGATTAAATACTGTACCTCTGAATCTCAGCTCTACTCTGTGAAATGCTAATTAGCTAGCGTTAGCATATAAGCAATGCAAACGATGCAAAACTATGTCAACATGATAAAAAGTATCCTTCCTATACATCACCATGTTAGCATTGTCATTGTGAGCATATTAGCATAAAGCTTAAAGCGCTGTTATACTTTTAGACTCGAATCGAGTCATTCAGTCGATAAAATGTCACAAAATAGATTTTAAGAATTTCCAAAAACCCAAAGTAGCATCCTCAAATTGCTTGTTGTCTGACTTACACTCCAAGAAAGATAATTCTAAAGATGAATTTTCACTTTAGAAAGGCCTAAACTGGACATAAACAGGAAATCCTCACATTTAAACACTGAAACCAGTGAGTGTCTGGCATTTTTAATTTTTTCTACTCACAATTATCTAAATTATTGTTGTCAATTAATTTTCTGTTCAACTAATCAATAAATTGACTAATCTCTTCAGCACTGCTTGTATCAGCATATTGGATTGTATGCAGGATATGTGTAATTTGCACCATCAAGGTTTGCATCATTAGAGACACTTTGTGATCGTCAAGTGACAAAGTTGTGCTTTTGAAGGGATGCATTGACATTGGCATTTTCAAAGACCATTTTCCTCAACACCATTGTCCCTCATAATCACGCGAAACACGCTATTAGTGTGGGGCTTGTGAGGGATGTTAGCAATAGTGACATTATTTTTTTATTTATTTTTATCTGCCCACAAAAAAATACTTAAAATGTCAAAGTATCCCTTTCATTTCTTTGAAATGTACCTTTTCCAAATGCTAAAAATGTGCCCTTTTATTGGAACTGCCAACGAGCTATTTGTTACAAACTGTTCTTTAAAATGCAGACAAAACAAGGAGGGGGAAACATTTCCCCTAGATGCTTACTTCAGTCTAACAGTCTTGTATTTCATAAACCTGCAGTAGATTGACACGCTGACAAGCTGCAATAAAATGGTCTTTGATCTGTCTCGCACTCAAAGCTGCACTCTGCTTATTTCAGTTTTCAACTTAACTTGTAACTTTTACATTACAAAGATCCTTGCTTCCAATCACCTCTTCAAACATGTCATCTCCCCACTAGCTGTGCCGTATATCACCTGTCCTTACCTCACCTCTCCTTTCTTTCGTCTGCCAAGTCGCTTTGTGCCTTTCTTTCTTAATGTTAATTCACCTGTGATCTTTCACTGCTCTCCCTCTCTCCCTGCTCTTTCTTTCTCTCTTTTCCCTCTTCTTTACCTGCATCTCTCCTGAAATTCTTTTGTCCTTGATTACCTAGTAGTGAGCTGCTGGCTGTGTCTCCCTGCCACTGGGTAATGGACTATTTGCATGCAAATGGCAGTGCCTGGAAAGATTAGACAGGGTGGAGTGGATGGTGGAGGAAGCGAGAGATGAGGAGGAGGAAAGTGAGGAAGGCAAGGAGACAGACAGACTTTATTGAAGGAGGGAAAGGAGGTGGAAAAGAAGCACAAAACCAGATGAAAGGCAGGGATGAGAGCGTTCTGCTTTTTATCATTTTGGCTGTCTGGAGGTCTAGATGATTGTCTTCGTTAATGACGCTATTATTGACAGCTACTTCTATGTGTGTGCGTGCATGTACATCTCACTGCAGCGGAATGTTTGTCGATGCAAGTGTACGTGATGCTCAAAGACTGAGAAAGAAAAAGTTTGAACGTCAGTGCCTCAGTATTTGCATGTTTATGTGCGCCTAACTAGCATAGCTCCGAACTTGAGGAAGATAGGGCACTGCGGCATCTCTATTTCTGAAAAATGAAAGCTGGAGACCAAAGGTTTTTTGTCTGGAGAGAGAAGCCCAGGCCTGGCTGCCTCCTCCCCCCTCCTCTGACTCCTCCAAATAAATAAGAATTTTTGATTACAGTAATCAGGGCCATTAATAATGCAGACGCTGTGATGATGCAGAGGAGATGAAAGATGGCTCTTCTCAACCTTTCTGTGTTAGGAGCGAGGGGAGATAGCTGCTAGCTAGCCGCACACACACATTTACACATGCACACTCGTGCACGCAAACACTCACCCACAAGTATTCAGCATCAGTGGAGACTTAAGACCTAAAACACAACCTTAAAGAGAGATAAAGTTTTAGAGCTATTTTTACCCGACTCCCAATTATATTTGGTCCCAACTAGATTTTCTGCTTGGAACAAGGGTTACATTTAGGTCATTTGGATAGTTGTTGATCGACGTTTTAGATGTATGACACCACAGTAAGTAGCTGTTTTTTTATGTTATTTCACAGAAAGGATTTTTGTTGTGGATTGGCAGAGTTGTGAATTGGTTTTGTAGCATCTGATTGTTGTCTTTAGCACTCTTTGAATGCTCCCCCTCGCACCTACCACTCTCTCTCTCACACACACACACACACACACACACACACACACACACACACACACACACACACACACACACACACACACACACACACACACACACACACCGTGTATACCTCTCCCTCCCTGAGGGTGAGTTGGCAGCAGGCCAGCAGTGGGGAGAGAATGCATAAAGAGCTATTGTGGCTGTTGTCGTTAATCAGGCCCGTATGCTTTCTGACAGCAGCATGCGAGGAAGGGAGACTGTCTCTCCTATAGCCTCTCCGTACACTCGCTCCTCTCCATTAGCTTACACCAGCCAGACAGACAGTCTCCAGTTACAAAATGCTAAAGCTTAATGGCACACAATATCGAAAGGAGGCAGAGGGAGGGTGAGACGTGGGAGAGAGGTGTATAGCACTAGGGTGGCATAAACTGAATGCCCCGCCACCCCACCAGCGTCCTGAAATACACATTGTAACCACGAGGTGGGCGAGTGAACGGTGATAAATGAGGGGTTAAAGATGGAGCAGTTTGTTGTGTGTGTGTGTGACTGATTCTGTCTTTGTGTGTGTTTGCATGTTGACTGCTGATCCATCTTTTGACATATCTGTGAGCATGCACTTCTGGCAGGCAAATGCACATATATACATCTGGAAATGTGCGCGGCCATGCATATGTGGTTGTGTGTGTGTGTGTGTTCATCACAGATCCACTGAGACCATGTCAAAGACTGTGTCTCCTACAGGTGTAAGCCCCGAACATCTGGCTGGCACATTTCAAACGCTCAGAAAGGCAGGAGGGTGGGGCAAAGCCACAGTGGAGGGCTGTACCACAGTCATTATATGGCAGAGGGTTTGGGGGTGGGGGACCAGGACTCCACCACTACAGCATACACCTGCTCCTTGCACATCCGTCTGCCCACAAACTAGTATTCCTCCACTATGTGTTCATGCAGCTCAGTGACCACCCATTGAAAGCAACAAGGCTAAAGAAAAAAAAGACATCTGGAGCCAATCTTGACCGCACCATGCAACAGTTCATCGGCAGTGAATGCGTAGTGCTTTAGTCATTTAGATGAATTGTTTTCATGGCAAAAAACAGTCATTGGTCAATTTTATTTATTTATTTTAATGATGTTTGTCTAAATAGACCCACCCAAAAAAAGAGCAAGTGGAGTGTGGTCTATACCTAGTTTGTAAAGTGTCCTAAGATAACTTTTGTTATGATTTGGCACTATAAATAAAATTGAATTGAATTGAATTGAGGAGGATATTATCCCATTCACCTTATTCGACCTGACTGTCCTCAGGAAACATACATTTCTAACATGGGTGTTGTCACATACCTTGCCTGACAAGACTTTGCAAGCAGTTCTTTTGTAACTCTTTAGCAGGTTACAAGGTCCTTCAGTTTTCAGGTTGTTTGGACAGCCTTGGAAAAAATGGGCGAAAAGACACTTTTTAGATGGTTGGATAATGGGCTTTCACATTTTTATTTATTTTTTTACTTTTTTGAACTTAAAATTTGACAGTTATCCACGCTTTCTAGAGCGATTGGCCAGGTGTGGAAAGCTGTGAAAATAGGCAGAGCACCACTCATATTCTGTGTTGCCAGCAATGGAGGTGTTGCACTTTCAGAAAAATGAGGAGGAAAGTAACTAAAACCTGAACAGCAGACAAGAACAACTCTCCCCTCTCCCACTCTTGCATTTGATATTAAACACATACTACAAGATGTAGCTATCAGTTTTTGGATCTCATATTTCAATGACAACTTCTGTAGTATTTTGACCTCTACCCTATTATGAACAAGTTCTTGTTTTTCCCCACCCTCAACACATCTTTTTAGACATGGTGGCTTTTCTGCTCTTCTTCTAATTTAGTATGTTTTCACCATAAACTGTATAAAACACTGATGAAGTCTCTGTGACGTCACCCACAATTTACTGAATGAAGCTCAAAGTGGTTGGCTGTTGGTGGCTCCGACCATCGCCATCTTGGCAGTGCCTAACGCTGCCTGATCCCACTTAATCCAAAATTGGGCAAAGTGGTGGAGCGTGGACGGAGCCGAGATGGGCTGAATGAGTAGTCACCTGTGACGGCACCCACCTGTCACTCAAAGTGACCATGCCCTTAATTATGCAGAACTTTAAGCCTAATCGATTAGTTGATTTAATCAACTGATCTATAAACTGAGTTCCTCTAAAAAAGAATCAGGCAAAAGCACCATTTTAAATCTGGTGTTTATCACAAATATGCTCATACATTTCTTGGAATTAAGATATTCATTATTAAAATAGCATAAAAAAAAT